>NC_062981.1:17016069-17166745 GCF_023078275.1 Leguminivora glycinivorella
TGTCAATGTCACACATACGATTTTTGTCGTAGTTTCTTCGAGTTCCACCGCTGGCAAAGGCCTCTCCCGGTGATTTCTAGGACCCCCGAATAGTTTTTCTCTGGCTAGTTTGTTTAGAACCAAGGTATCGCTGAAAGAACAATGGGGCAACCGGATCTACGTCAGCTTCAAGTCAGTGGCTGGCAAGAGGCTGCGCAGAATCGGGACAGGTGGTGATCTGTCATTTTGGTGACCAAGATTCACTTTAGATATGTTAGTCAAAATAGTTAGTTAGTGTGTTTAGGAAGTTGACCAGATCATCTCGCTCCGTTCTTCTACTGGCATCCATTTGGACACAAGGAAGCTTGAGACATTGGGGCGGCGCCTCAGCGATCTTCAGTTCCATGATGCGGTATACCAACCATGCTCATGTAGCAAGGGCGGGTTTGTGACAGCTAATCTTCAAACATGACCATTTGAACAACCTACACAGATGTAGTGCGAAAAACGTTTCCTTCGTACTTTTACGGAAACGATCATTATTTGTCATGCTATTTCAGACAATGTCAGTACGTCTTGTACATACCAAAGACATATGTAACTCCACTCCGTATCGACAGATAGTCTAAGAAAAAAACGTACCTCAAAACCATACCGAAAAGATTTTGATGACCTAGATGGCGATACACCTTTCGATGGCCCTCGGTTAGATAGCGCTAATATTAATATTTGACATTTTAATACATATCAAGCTAAGAATGGGCCAATTTGTCAAAAATGAGGTTTTAAGCCTGTGTCGAGAGATGGCAGTCTATGCACTGTGATTACACATTTTACTTTGACAGTAACTCTCAATCCTCTTTGTACCTACTAAGACTGATTGAAATAGCATGACACGTTCGTAAGTAAAAAAAAAAACGAAGGAAAAGTTTTTCGCTCTACCTGCATCCTGGCGGCTACGGTACTAGACTACTCTCTCATGCTCATAACAGCCAGAGAGCGCGTGTAGTTGGTGCGGCGCTCGAACCACACTTCGGACGAGGGGCTCTTCAGCCCAGGAGCTTGGCGGAGTCGTCTCGCCCGCCGTGTGCGCTAGTGCGTGCTCGAACACTTCCACCTGGAGGACAACATTGGAATTTCAACTCTTGACGAACACGACTGTTTCTAGGGAGCAGATCAAGGGAGCCGTGACCACCCTATACGGGGTGCAGTGGCGGCTTGGTGAAAAGGAAAATTTCTGCTTTAGGCAACACAGGTGCAAAAAGAAACCCTACCTTAACAATCTTAACATTAGGTACTTTACTAGTAATCAATTTTAGGCAAGCCGGTGGGAATCGGCTTGTATGGATAACCGCTGCTGACAGGGTGTCCTAAAAAGTAGTATGTAGTTAAAATGTATGTATATAATACTAACTTTGAAACTGTAATGTAATACATGATCTCAATTAGACCTAACTCAATTAGAATCTAAATAATAATAGATTAAGAGTTTTGTTTGTAAAATTCTATAAAAAATGACTGAAATAAACAGTTTAATTTTTTTTTTTTTTAAAAGGACACGCCACAGGACACTTACTGGCCGTAGACCAGGGGCCCGTTTCTCGAAAGGTACAAGCCTTGTATTACAAGTGCGCGAACTGTCAAATCGTATGGGTTGTCATGGAAACACACTTGTAATACAAGGCTTGTACCTTGCCCCAGCCAGGGAGACATGACCCCAGTAAAAGATGCACCGTTTTCAGATTATTTAGCATTGATTTTTTTCATTGAATTTTGACCGTTTCCAACATTTGTCAGGTTCGAATAACACTTAGAAAGCCCTTAAAAGGAGTTTATTTATGTCCTTTTTGGGACACCCTGTATAGAAATTGACCTATCCCCGAGATGCAGAAAAAGCGTGTATAGACTACACAGTGAGTCACTCAGCCCCTTTTTACGTCTCTCTTACTGTACAGTGGGATCTCATTTTTATATATTCTTCGCTAGATACAAAGTTTTATCTTCTCACTGTAGTCACGGTTCGGCATATAGATGAGTCCATTATAGGAAACAGAATAGTATAGTTAGTTTTTTTAATTCGTAACTTTTTTTCTGAAAAACACCATACATCTGCGATAGATGTTACATCAATTATGTTAATAAACGGGCTTTGTGTGTGTTCGATATGCTGATTGACATATCACTAGTTTTGAAACACTTACTTAGTGTGAGTTAATTGTAATACCCGTTTCCAAATCATGAGGGTACGGTAACATCTATCGCAGGTGTATGGTTTTTTTAGGGAAAAATACGAATTTAAGAGAACTATGCCATTCTCTTGTACCTAACTATATGCTGAAGTTAACGGAATTCTATAAAAACTTACCTTCTGCATGAGCATAGGTTTCTCCAGATTGGACGCCATGCCGCTGCGACTATTTCTGTGCTCGATGTTGAGAAGGCACTTCCTCTTCTCGCGGTAGTCGCGGATGAGAGAGTGCAGGGTGTCACAGTGAGGCACCCAACCTATGAGACCAGAGTTGTTTGACAGTGGGATAACGGCGTATCTCTATTAACCATTCTAAAATAAAAGGTTAGCAATGTTCTATAGAGCATATGTGTATGTGCAGTAGAAAACGCCCCACTTTGTCGATTGCTATAAAGCCGCTTTGCCAGATTATTCATATAAAGATACAAGTAAATCTCGCCTTAATGGCAACAAACAAAGTGGGACGTTTTTGTTTAGGGTTCAATATTTTTAATATGGCAAAATCGCTGAAATAATTACTCCACAGAGAACCAATTATGGGTTACAAAAATCTATGGAAGTATTTCAGTAGTGTTATTATACCACTAAAGCATTAAAACAAGAATCAAGCTAATTTATCATGACACGTTTATCCTGTCAGAAATTTCTCATTGGCCTTCAGGTAGATAGAACATGTAATCTGTGCTAATATACTAACACCAACTGTTTATTATTATAGGAGGACCATTCATTTTTAACCCCCGACGCAAAGAAAACGACGGGGTATTATAAGTTTGACATTGTCTGTCTGCTCTGTCTATGTGTGTGTCTGTCTGTGGCATCGCCCAGCTCCCGAACAGATGGGTCGATTTCGATTTAGTTTTTTTTTGTTTGAAAGCTGACTTAGTCAGAGTGTTATTAGGTATGTTTTATGAAAATCGGTCCACTATGTCGCAGTCGGGGGTTTTTTCAAAAGCGCAGTTTTGTGGTTAGGTATTTATTTATTTATCTGGGTCTTCTGTGATACCTGTATGTTGAGGTCACGTCGGAAGGTGTGCGGGTCGGCCTGCAACAGGGTGTTCACGAGGCCGAAAAAAAGTTGCATGACGCGCTCGTCTTGCCACGCAAGTCCTCGTGGCCCTTGAGTAGGAACATGTAGTCTTTTTGCCGTTGGAACCGCGGACGCAGAGGCGACGAGGGCGCTGCTTTGAGGTTATAACCTGGGAAACAAACACAAGTTGAAGATTAGAAAAATTAACGAAGCGCAGGAAGCGCTCCCAAGTTGCATGTTTACCACATTATTATCGAGTGATGATGAATGGAATGATACAAAGCAGAGGGCTCACTCTAGCATGGCTCCAAACATGCATTCCACTGGCCCTGTTTGGATCCAAATGAGAACCAGCTTTTCATGTCTTCCAGAAAAATGGCTACCATATTCCAAATATATAAGATCTACAATTTCTGAGTTAAGTAAGTATGATGCTATTAGCACCTGGCTACTCTGTTTATGCGCGATGCGGATGAGCAGTAGATCAGGCACATATGACCCCGGGACGGCAAGTTCCAAGCCTCGGCAGTTGAGCAGGCGCGGGCGGACGTACTGCAGTTCCAGCGACTGTATAGTGGCTCCTCGACTAATCTTTGGCACTCACCTGCAGGCTGCTTGCTCTGTATGCACGATGCGGATGAGCGGTAGGTCAGGGATGTATGACCCCGGCACAGCCAGCTCCAGGTCCCGGCAGTTGAGCAGGCGCGGGCTGACGTACTGCAGCTCCAGCGACTGTATAGTGGCTCCTCGGCTACGTCAGCACTCACCTGCAGGCTGCTCTGTATGTGCGCGATGCGGATGAGCGGTAGGTCAGGGATGTATGACCCCGGCACAGCCAGCTCCAGGTCCCGGCAGTTGAGCAGGCGCGGGCTGACGTACTGCAGCTCGAGAGACGTCAAGCTGCGGCAGCTGCCGGCTGATGCGCCGGAACACGTGGTAGTACAAGTCCCACGCTTGGTTTAAGTCGCGGACTGCGTTTGTGTCCTACACAGGTAACAGAAGGTAAGATTATGGCTTTCCAATGCTTACAAGAAAAATGAATTTGAACATTTTAGCTAAACTTTATTTATCTTTGATATGTCAATACGCGTCTAATTTATTCAACAGGTTTATTATTTTAAAAGGACATGCCTTAGATCTATTACGCCATTCCTGCGCTTCGTTCAAGTCTCTTCCATATACTTGCGTAAAGGACACCTCCTTAGTAGTCTGCGGGCCGCGCTCCAACATAACGTGCAGAGGCTCCAGAGTCTTAAACCATCAGCTTTAACGTCGTACTCGCTGAAGTATAATCTAGAAGCTTCTTCCAAAGCCTCGTGCCATTGCTCGTGCCACAGAATAGCCACTCTGATCAAAGCTCCTCAAGATATCATAACTGCCTGAGTTTTGCAAGTTACTCGAATGAGTACACATTGATTTTAATATCTGGTTAGCTGACGTTCTTCCGGGCGATGAAGGAAGATTTTGAAGCCACCGTCAAAGGATAGACTAACGCTTGCGGATGCGATTTTTCAATATCGATAAGTAAAGAATGAATCGAAGCTTTCCGATTCAAAACCCGAAGGCGTATCGATTCTGGCGATCAGCTGGGGTATCGCAGCAGCCATACATTTATTTCGATGGTTCATGAATACCGTCGGCGACTAGAGCCTCGGCGGACACGGCCGGGTGGTGGCCGTAGTCGAACCACAGCGTCAGCAATCTGAGCGTGTCCTGTAGAGAGCTTCCGTGAAGAGAGACCGATAGATTTAAAGAACCCGTCCACGGCCGGCACTGTATACTGCTCGACGAATTCAGGGTCTTTCTTGTCTACGCTTTGAGCGTTTTCCGCGGCAGGGTCTTGGTGTTTATGGAAGAGCACGCTCTCGAAGTTCATGTACGCCCAGGCGTGCCAGGCTTTGTACCAGTCGGGCGATAACTGAGTCGCCGAGGAGTAATTTCTTAGGATTTCTGGAATGGAGGTCTCATTGATGCCTAATAGCGATTCGCACCAGGCTCCAAGTTTCAAATGGCAGCGGGCGAGAAGGCGACTGTTGTCGGGGTCTCCGGACTCAGCGGAATCCACGTAGCGTTACCGCTTCTTGTAAGCGAGTTGTTTGTCACTGACCACCCAGAGATGCTTGGCGTACGCCAGTGTGAGGCGTGGTTCATTGGGTAGGGAAGGGCATTTCAGTATCGCCTCGGATCTATACCCAATAACATAACTAGAGTTCTATGCGCCTGTCTAGGAGCACCGCTCTTGCGGCACAGCGAGGCGAACTTCAGCCAAGTGGCCATGTCTTCATGAGGAGTCAACACCAAGCCGCGCACTTTGCAGGATCTTCCTCCAGTCTTCCACTAGCCTCTGTCCGCCTTACCCAATCTCGTCCTGAGCAGGCTTGCCTAATCATTATCTCTCCTCGGCCACCTCCAGCTTGCTGGTAATAACTTCTTCCAATTCAGCTAGAAGCTGCGCGTTGACTAGTGCTCCATAACGCTCTCTGGTAGCTTTCCCCTGCGACGGCCGTCAGTTCTGAATCAAGTAAAGTTCCGGCTTGATCTATAAACTGTTTGGAGATATCAAATTCGCCGTCATGTATGGCGAGCACAGCTCAGCAGAATGCTCCATCTTGAGTATTTTCCGGGAGGAAGCTGACATATTTAGACATCGAATCCCACTCGTTAAGTCCCCACGCGGCAGCTGCAGCAAATCTGGCTGCTTTGAACTTCTCATCATTGTTAACCTCATTTGCGGCCACCTTTCAGAGACCAGTGTTGGCATAATTTGACCCATTCTCCTAGAGCTTCGAAACGTCGTAGTTCGCGCACGAGGTAGGCATCCATATCCGTTGGCGTCGTGGGACGGTTTCTCTCCGTAGAGGTTGAGTACCTTCTCCAGGTTGTGCAGCTTCTCGTATAGCGCACCTGCACCTGCACAGGCGCCGTGTCGCCAAATCCTCGCGCTTGGCAGCATCCACGTGCTCCAGCTACCTCGGACGCCTCACCTGCTGCAACCAGTATGACAGTGATGAGGATCGCGCGCTTCCACCGCTTGGGATGTTGCGCCGCTGCGGAATTCCTCCTCCTGGGAGATGAAAAATATTTTTGATGTGTAAAGTTCATTACGAATCATACCCTGTACCAGCTAGACCTAGGCGGTTCCAGCCACTAGGGCACGCTCTGTGAAGAAAGGGACCAATAATAAAGTGTGGCAATGTTTCACAAATAAGGCATCCCATCGTTTTTTATCATCAACAATTATCTGAGCAAAAAAATATCCGAATCCTAGAACTGATTTTTCTAATGATTTTTTTTTGTTCTAACTTACCTTATGGTGCAAAGCCGTAGCGTATGCTTGCGGCGGTGCATAGCCCTCTCGCCTTGCTCAGTGCGTGGATATTGGCAACGCTCCCGCGTCATGAGCAGTATCACGCAAATTCCGCCAGGTTCAGCACCGTGTGCACCAATGTATACAAAAGAAGTTATCACGTTGTATCAGTTAAACCCATTTTGGTGCCTACAGCTTCGTCAAATAACATAACCGCCAAAAGTTTGATCATTCAGTTGGGAGACACCATTTGTCAGAAATCTACAAAATTTCTGCCGTTTTTGCGTGGCGTCACGTCGGAGAAGCGGGACCAGATGTTTGACATTTTTTTTAACGTAAAGCTTAGAGTAAAAAAATATACACAGAAACATGTTATTATCTGGTTTCGGAAGAATTAAAGGTCATCAAATTTTACAGAACAAGTCAACCAACAGGAAGCTACGGCAGGAGACTGTGGCCCTGTGGAGCAGTCTGCTGGGCCAGTGTACCAGCGTAGTGTGTAGAGTAGTGTCTTCTGGCGCGTCAGGCGCCGTGAGCGCCTGCTCAGGCGCGCTGCAGCTGCAGCGCGCGCAGGCGCCTCCAGCTCCGTCAGCACGACACGAAGGCCGCGTTCAGACCTGGTCGCGCAACGCTTTGCGAGTAGTTGTGTGCTAGCGCCAGGCACGCTCTGAATAAGGGAAGGGACAAAGTCAAACATTCAAGGAATGGTTCGCCAATATGCCGGTTTGCTGTATTATGACTGAAATCATCAAGGTAGAACCAATAAAATTCATGAATAGCTGGATTACACTGACCGAGCGGCCTCGCGCGCATTCGTCCGTGCTTGTGCGCGCAAGTTTGCCTGCTGACCATTCTCCCGAGCAAGATGCCGGCCCTCAGCGCTGTTGAACAGTTTTCAAAACAGGCATAACCTCTCGGAGGCTGCTCGGTGTGGACCCAGCTGATAAGATTCAAATACACTACTTAATATAATGTTACCTGAGCATGAGTTTAACTGTGGGACTCTGTGAACAGGCCGATGCTGCAAACGCCGGAGCCACTCTGGCCGAGTCTCGTCGCCAAAACGCGACTGCTCACGGTCCACGCTAGTTTCAGGTTGTGAGCGTTCACGAATAACTTGCGAATCAGACGAGGATGTATCGCACACCTTTGACGATACGAGCCTACAAGAAAAAAGTACGTTTTCAATGCACATTTGGGTAGGAACTAACATACCGACCGCTAACTTCTGGTAAAAGTTTTTAGGAGGAGATTTAATACTTAATGTTATGACAAAGGGATTGATACTTAAGTGTTTATAATTTTGTGGGATATTCAATAGATAAACGCCGTAAACGGTCAGCAAAGGCAACAGCGTTAATATAAAACGTAACAGAGAAGTGACATAGTTTCTACAAAGTCAGCAAATATTTTACCTCTTGATTGTTGTTCCTGAGAGCTTCCTTCTCGGTGCTCTGCCGAAGAACTCGTATACGGACAGTGTGGAGTTTGAGTTTGACTGCAGTTTTGACATCAGTTGCTCATAGTTCTGATGCCTTATTCTATGCTTGGTTACTATCTTCTGCACCAAGAGGTATAAGAAATCCAAGTACTTTCGGCCCAGCTGCACTATCAAAGCGCGAAGCGTGTCCATAGCCGTGGGCCCGCAGGGGAAGACGGATGTCCATGCTTCACACTAACGGATGGATAATCCGGGAACACAAACTCATTGTAGTTCAAAGAATCATTAGGTAATCCACAGTCTCCATAGCGTGACTTTTGCGACTGAAATAGGACAATCTGTAGCATCTACGAAAAGTTTTACGATGGAGGGAATGACTAGATGCATGTAATCGTCTAAGTTGTCTTCGAACTTCTACGCGCCATAAACAACAGTTTCTCCAGTAACAATTCTGTCTTTGCTCGTGTCGTGAGCTAAAACGCACAGGATTTGCGAAATCAACTGAGGCGGGTAGACTTTGAACTCGGATCCGAGCGCAACAGCTTCTATGTTTCACCAACAATATAAGTGTGGGTTGCAATGGACTGTTAGGAGGTCAGAATTCGCCGGATCAAGTCACAAAGATTTTGTCCAGATAATTGCGAATGTGTTGCTTAACGATGGCGATGGCCTCGCTAGTTGGTGGAATAGAGACTATCGGAAATTTGTATCCGCCGCTCGAGCATTGTCACGAGCAAGCTTGGCGTGACGCGAGAAATGTATGGAACATAGTTAATGCCCAGCAATTCGAGAATGAAAGTCACCGCCTGGACGACACTAGTGTGATGCTGTTGAAGGGTTGGATCCCGCAGGATTCTCATTAAAGTGGATATCGTGGCGGGGGTAATATTCGTCAAGTGCGAATTTGAAGACATGTTCACGAGCATCTCACTTGGTTGTCATGTCGAAATTATTCTCGTCCGCCTTACTATCGGCGACGGGAACTGAACCAGAATCTCGACATCCATTGATTAAGCCCCGCGTCAGTTTATATGTACGGGTCTAGAGCGCCCCAGTAGTCCGAGGACGCGAATAGTTTTCTCTACCTGTCTTTTGGTTGCTGTTCAGTTTTTCAAAAAGTTTAAAGGGACATCCATGAGATTTGGATATTAATAATATGGAACCCCGGCGTATCAGGTGGCGCTGATCAGTTGGCCCGAAAACCCAAAGGGCGACGCTTCTCTTATCAGTGGCGCTGGCGATCGGACAGCAGTTCGAGGAGGATGGCTAAAAGCTCTGGCAAGCATTTTGCCAAGTCCCGCTGTTGTCTCCATTGACGTCTGCCAAATCTCCAACAGCCTTCAGCACGCTGATCACGACCCCGGGATTGGCTTCAGATTCCTTTGAAATTTTGGGTACTAGAACATTGAGGATTGTTTCCATATAGGGTCTTACGAGCCTGGGAGCATATGCCCTGATCAAGTTGTCTAACATTCTAGCTGCCTGCTCTTTGTTCCTGCTCAGCCTGAGTGTTCCAGCTCAGTGAGGAACTGTATCCCAAAGTCTTTCTAGGTCAAGGCATCACGTAAGCGAGGATTGACCGTGCTCAACCGCCCCTACGGAACAGATGGCTAGCTCTCATTATCTCCAGTTGTTCATCATTCATAGCAATGAATAAGAAATTCGGAGTTTTCAATTTGTTAAATGAGAGTCGAAAATTTCGTTCAATGATTCCAGAACCCAATAACGCACTTCGTAATCTGGGTCTGTTACGAATAAAACCAACAACTTCCCTACAACTTCGGCAGTTAGTATGGTGAGCATTGCACGATGGCGTTTTCATATTCCTCACTGTTGCATCGGCAAGCAGTTTTGCGGCAGTTTTGACAGCTTCCAATCTGACTTCCTGCTGATCACTTTGAAGGAAATGATCGGCGCAGCGCCTCACAAACGTCAATAAACTGTATTTGCCCTCAAATTGAAATGTGCCAAGTGTCCTCAAAGCTAGAACAATGCTAGCAGTGTCCTGAGGTTCTGCGCCCATGCTCATGGAACTCATCTGCTGTTCCAGACTGCTTGGTATACCCTGGATGCAAGAAGGGCTTGTTTCTTAGTACTAGTGACAACATATTCAGCAAACCTTCTGATATTTCTCCTCTGAGAACTGGTAGATTTTCACTCAGCTCTTTCAAACAAATAGTCAATGATGGACTGAGTCCGGTATTAACAGAAACATGGCATCCAGCAGTTCCCTGATGTCATTCACCACTAAGTCTTTGACAGCACTGCCCTGACAAGCAATACATGCAAAGATTGAGGGTCTGTCTTTGTACATCCTTCTCTTACTCACTGAGTCTCTCACTGGAAGAGCTTGTTTGATCACATCCGCAATCCTGGGGATGTAGCTTTTGATTTCACACTACCAATGTAGCAGCCGCCCAAGAGACTAATGGTGGTGAAGGCCATGTTCCTGTCTCTCTCGCGACTGCGGAGAGTCGACAGAGATGCTAACCAAGTAGTTCCTTGTGTGGTACCAAAGTACTTCTTAAGAAAATATTCCTTGTTGAATGCAGCCAATCGAGGGATTATTATAAGTAAAATCTGAGGCACTCCCTGAGTTTTAAGCATGCGCTGCGTCATTACATCTGCAACAAAAAAAGTGATTAACTTCAAGGTCACAATTTTGTGACAAAAAATTATTTAATGAACATGGAAATAGAAAACAATTCTTACCATGGCATATTCTTTCAAATTTTTCAGTCAACAGAGCTCTGCATACAGCAGACTCATAAATAGAAAACGGGTATGTTACATTTTCAGTCTTAAATCCATCACACAAGTGCACCCTCTCTTGACAGATGGACTGTGCAGCTTTGCACTCAAAAAAATTATATCATCAGACTTGATGTTATCTTTCCGAGTATCCAAACTCTGCATAAGCGTTGTGTGTTCTTTTCCCCACATGCAGCATTAGAACATCTCAGGAGTTCATTCCAAGATCAGTAGGCCTCCATGAACCCTGTCTTCTTTGGTGATTCCTTTTTCTTTGGTAGGGATCTCTTCAAAAGAGGAGTATATAGCTTCTTCATAGCATTGCATGTACCACTGTGGCCTGGCTGTAGACTGCTTAGCAGATTCTCTCTTTGAGTTGTAACCACTAAATCCTGCTCTTCCCAGCTTTGGCTGCAGCCTCTCGAATTTGTAGGTTTCGGATCCTTTAAAGCTACAAGGATATGGTCAAAGAATCCTGAGACTTGTTGGTAGAAATAAGTAGGCATTACCAATGGCCACTTTCTTTCAGGAGTAGGACTGCGGAGTGCCTCCTGCCTTCATTTCTCTCTTTCCTCTGAGAGCCATTCAAATGCTCTCTTCACTTCAAACTCAACATACTCAGCCCGTTTTACTCCGGACACAGTTGCTAGCCTTCCAACACGTCTTGGCCGCTAGTTCCATCACACCCACATCTGAAGATGGGAGCAGTGTTCCGGAGAGATAGTATAGCAAACCTGGTAATCCTTGTCTAGTAGTAGTGTCACAGTCTCACTCCAATCAGACACACTCGTAGAACCAAATAATAAAAATTACTAATAGTCGTTAATCTCTCCCAAATTCTTACAAACCAATATTTTTTCCCATCTACAAGGCTAATGAAAAATTAAGCTTTTAATCAATCAAGGTCACTAGTTTTATAGTTTTTTCTTTTAAGCTACATATAAAAGAAATTAAAAAAAAGAAAAAACTTATCGTAACATAAAAAAATAGATAATAGATGAACATACTTACAGTTAGTAGTCTGAAACTACCAATATTTTCGAATAAGAACTCATTCTGCGAATACGGAACAACAAATTGTAAGTATATAATGAGTTTTTAATTTGTATAAAGCTATAATATAACAAGAACTACAATTAAGTTTAAAGTAATGTTATATACTTTGGATTGTTTAAATAGAACGGAGTAATTTTTTGAAAAATTCATACAATATAACGGTATAATTGAGATCAATCTTAGAAAAACAAACGTAACTATTTAACCGATAGCGAGCACCCCTCCCTTCTTCTCATGTACGTCGCTGCTGGAAACCATCTCGAAGGATTGGTGGTTGAATTCGATCCAGAAGTGCTATGAGCTCTTCCTATGCGGCATTTTCAAGTCCGTCTTAACGTAGTGGTATGGTGCCAACTCCACAGGCCTGATCTTGGATTTGTAAATCCACATTTCGGGACTTCAGCCCAGCCACGAACGGTGGCCCTACTTGGTTAGACATATTTGGGGGATTGTAGACTACCGACGTAACTACACACATCGGGCACTTTAATCCATGATATGGATTGCATGGCGGAAGCTGTCTAATATTGAAAGTTCAACGTATTTTGAGTAAGCATAAAATAAAAATAAACTCCACTGGAAAATTTTGCAAGTATTTCGTGCAGTGATATTTGACAGATAGGGTAAACCCATGTGTACATTATTACAAACAACAAACATAATAACATAACCAGAATTTCTGTGCTTATATTTGGAATTTTGCTTTAAAATGTAAAAGAATGAGTTTTGGAAAACACAAATAAATTAAATGTTTGTAATTACATCATCAAACTACAAAGAAATACAACCTTAAATTAGATTTTATATTTCTCTAAATAAAACAATCCCATCAGTGTAGGCTTTTGCTTGAAACTTTTTTTTTACTTGCGCTATAAGGGATGTTACTATATCGGTAATTACCGTCATAAGTGATCCGATATGCGATAATCGATTCCATTAAAAACGATTATCGGTAGTCGATGATGTCAGTTCATAGACTAAGAAGAGAAATAAAACACGAGCATTCTATGGTTACATGGCCGATATTTCATTTCATTCGCCATTTTATAGCTTCCTTTTCTGTCTTATAAATGATTAATCTATATGCATGGTGGTCGTCGATCAAGATTTCCGTATAAACGTTGTTAAATAATAAGGTGCTATAAGCGGTTTATATTTTATGAAAAAACTGTAGGTTATAAATTGTTAAATAATCGATCTTACTCGAGATCTAATAAATAAATTATAGAAGAAACGCTAACAGTAAAATACAAAATGCCGTACTGGCGCGGTAGAGTACGTTACGCTTGAAAGTTGCTGTTTTTGCAATCGTAGTGTGTTGTGTGCGAAGTGTTATTGCGTGTGCGTACCATCATCGTATGTTAGGTTTTGTGATTCGGGTCAACTTTCTAACCGGGAGGTGACCGCTGAGTATAACCCCTTTTCGGGATGCAAGTTGAACTTATCAAGTGTCAAATTCTTGGCCTTAAAGCCCACGTTGTACGCCTATCCTTAATAGTGTTGGTGATGATAGCAGTAAGTTTCAGTGCATACAGTTAGTCGAACAGCTCGCAACGCACCTACCACGCCTATCGTTACGTGGATGAGTCATTCTGTTGGTACCTACTGCGCTCGGCGCGCAGGATATATCATCATCAAGTGTTTTGGATGCCACTGAACCCGTAGTAAACAATGCATTGCGCGCGATGGTGTGCAGCCCACAAGCATGACACACCTCTATTATACATTGACTTATCTGTCCCACAGGAAGTGCCTGCCAATTGTTGTTTTTAATTAAATTTTATCTTTTTCCAGCTTAAAGCCAGAATCCATAGATGTGACGGTTGCAGATTTTGATGGAGTTCTCTTTCATATATCCAATATTAATGGAGACAAAACCAAAGTTAGGGTAAGATATACAATTTATCATAAATACTTTTTTGAAATAGTGACTAATACAATGTATAATATGCAGTCAAAATGATATCCTCTCTTTAGTATAATATTGTAAAGCTTCTCTACATAGTTTGTAACCCGATAGGATTACTTATATAACTTTCAATCTGAATATTAAATATCATTAATTGAATTTAATTGAAAAATACTGTTTAAGCATGGAAGTTCTTTACTGCAGACCAATAATTAATATTTCATTAAATTATAATAAGTATAGGTATCTAACAATATTAAATAGCACGGATAATGAAAATATACTTAATATTTGCAGGTTAGTATATCACTGAAGTTCTACAAACAATTAGAGGAGCATGGCGCTGATGAACTTCTCCAAAGAGTTTATGGACCACTGCTCACTGAGCCCGAGTCAGGTATTATTTGTTTCAGTATATATTATGCTTTACAGAGTGATAAATGTCATAACCATGAACTTCCATGGCCGTAGAGGTCTCATAGATGGCAAAATAGGTACATAACAATATGAGTAAAATTATAGTTCACTCTTTATAATAACTTATTTGAAGAAAGTGTCGCCTAAAACAATCTACACATCCATTTGACTAGCAAATATGTATGAAATATAATAATGTACCAATTTCCAACATTATTGTAAGGCAGTAAAGCATATTTGGTATGAAGTGATGGTTGAATGGCTAATGCATGCCTTTTACACTAGCACAAACATTATTACAGTATTAATTACAGTTTCCTTCATGCTTCAAGGAACTTAGTTTCAACATTATGACAACCATTACCTTATAAGTCCATATTTAATATTTTCCTTATACAGTTTGGTAGGAAAACACCAATAATATTACTAAATAAAACTAATAAAAATAAAGCATGGTAGCATTACATCCTGTTTGTGATTCACAGTGAGTAATGCTAATGTAAAATTGTTAAAAAGTAAATTTATATTTATCAAGTGAAGGGTATGATAAGATATATGTTGTTGTTGCTTATAGACATTAACATTGATAAGATTACCAATCAGCTAAGTTTTGGCAATCACTTTATCACTTTTAAAACATTTAAAAATATTGCAACTCAATGCAGAATTGTTTATAATTCAAAAGCTAGTTTGAGAAATGTTTCTCTTGTGATTTCAAAGTAAAGCAAATTTTTGAAATAAAAAAATCTATTACAATTTATCACATAACCATAATACTGCAATCACTAAAATAATTAACTGCACAAAGAACACTTTGTTCACTTCATATTCTTTCTAGGTAGACATTTGGGGATAGTATTAATCTCAAACCATTACACATTAGAGTTCACTTTCATCCAGTGCTATTTTATCCTTATTTCAAAATATTGTACACTATTTTATATAACAATGTTTTTTGTATGGATAAACCTAATAAGGATAAAATAAGATAGCAATGCTGTTCTAAAGCTTACTTTTTGCATTAACAATGAGGTCAACTATGAGACAACCTCTAAAATATTTATCTAAGTGTCTTATAGCTCCATAAGTAGCTACTTAGATAGCTGTGCCTTGCCTTAATTGGTCATATCACTCAAGTTGATACTTCAGTTGATGTTGATTGACACAACGTCATTCTGCATCTTAAAATTGCATTTGGTAATGTGATTAAAGAGTTTCAATGAGTCTTAAATTACAAATGGTTGATTTGAATTTGTAATAGTAGCCAGAGACTAACAAGGAAAATTTATAAATTGGCTTTTTGTTACACCATTAATTATAATTTAACATAAAATACAAAGTTTCTTTTAGGGTATATAAAAGTAATATTATATTTCTTGATCTCTGTATCTTAGTCTTACCAAGGCAGAGAAAATGCGACAGTAATTTTGAACCTATTTCTAATTTAAAGGATTGCTCATACCCTCTAATGGGTTACTGGAAGTTGCTTTGATAGTTGACCTTGTATTATGGTAGCCTTAAAATATACAACTGTCCTAAAGATCACCAAAAGAAAGGTCTAGACGCTTTAGATTAAGAAATCGCAAGGCAAAGTAGGAAAATTCAATTGATTCATTAAAAACTATTAATGAGAAAAATTCTCAATAATAAGTCCAGACTGTTGTTGTACTTAAAATCTCACCTGCGGCAATAATGCTAATGGCAGTTAGGGTCAAATGTATCTACTCCTTAAATGAAAACCATGTAATTTATTTATACAGGTTACAATGTGTCCGTCCTACTGGACCTGGAGTCGATCCGGAGGACTGGGAAGAGGTAGTGCGGAAGGTGGGGCTGCTCAAGCGCAACTGCTTCGCGTCCGTGTTCGAGCGCTACTTCCGCCTGCAGGAGGACGGCGATGTCGCGCAGAAGCGGCGGTCATCAACTACCCGGCCAGGATGAGGCGCTGAGTATGAAGCTTAAGACATCTAGAGTGCCAAATACTTCCCCAATGTTCTTCTGGATTTGAGTGAAATCGGAGGCTGTTTGTAAAGTATGACGCGGTTTCAGGGCTTATAACAAAATGTTACATGACCCTGAAACGCGTGGTAACCATCAAACTACTAGGTACGAATTTCCAAGGAATTTTGAAGGTCAAACACGCTTCAAAGATGCTCCTACTACTTGTGAGGCTGATTTTAGACGGAGTATTTTGAGCATAGATCATTCAAGGTCATTTCGTAAACTACGTTGATTGACACTTTGAATCCAATAATAAATAAATAGTAATGTGTGGGTGTGGACATTATGAGCTTCAACTCAACATGAGTCATACATATACAGTCACTAACTTCGCAAACTCAAACTGTGAAGAACTGTTATTGACATTTTAGTATTGGTCATAGTGATTACATAATCTAATGAATAAATTAAATACTAATATATACAGGTTTACTCCTCTTACTTTAAATGTTATTATCGTATGCTAGATTGTAGCGGAATGTCGCTTATAGATGTTGATGTAATTTTATTTATATTGTAGGCTTATCATACTACTGTCGAGGACTAATTATTGAGCCATTTGGGGCGCACTTCCATAGCTTAGCACTTAAAATAACAATTTTTGACACCTAAATGGTTCAACAAGAAAGTCCGTGAGTGTACATACTTAGAGAGCTTGCGGGCGTAGGACACTCGTGAATAAACTTCCAAGCCAGGAGTCCAAACAGGCAAGCACGATCGTCTTTTAAACGATATAACGTTGTCGTCCTTTTCGCACGATAGGACGCACCAATGTGATAAAGCTTGATCCAATAAGTGTACCTACTACGCCCGTTAAAATAAAAATTAAATTAAATTCTATCCCACAGTTATGTGGAAGCACAAAGAAGACCGATTGTGACGGTGGTGTTCTCGACGGTGTTCCGCCACGAGGACGACATGGTGATCGGCAGCGGTGTTCGGTGCAGGAGGAGCTGAAGGAAGGCCGGCGGGCTTGCCACACGGCTCCACGGGTACCTGTCCTCCGCGTAGGCTACCAGCTAACCTAGCACGTGATTGGCGCGAGATTATGCTTGAGACATAGACTACCCGTCCTTATGTCATGTTCATGTCATCATCATCTTCTTTGCTTTATCCGGCATTTGCCACGGCTCATGGGAGCCTGGGGTCCGCTTTGACAATTAATCCGTAAGATTTGGCGTAGGCACTAGTTTTATGAAAGCGACTGCCATCTGACCTTCCAATACGGGGTACTAGGTAACTAGACCTTATTGGAATTAGTCCAGTTTCCTCACGATGTTTTCCCTTCACCGAAAAGCGACTGGCAATCTAATGACATTTCTTACATAAGTTCGAAAAATCTCATTGGTGCGAGCTGGGGTTCGAACCCGCGACCTCCGGAAAGAAAGTCGCACGCACTTACCGCACGGCTACCAGCGCTTCGTCATGTTCATGTCATTCAATAGTAATGAGAAGCGGCGAGATACTGTTGCGACAATCACGTTTAGCTATCCAGGATATAGGTTTTAAATTCAGAGATATACTAGGTTGAGTGATGATGATAAGACAAAAATAAATTCTGACCATGCTCACCAATTAAAGTATAAGGCGGCCCTGTGGAATGTGTGGGCATTGTCATATTTCCTTCCTGAATAGAGTAATAATTTTATGCTATATGTATATTTAATATATTTATTAACATATCATAACGGAACCTAGAGATTTACTTATTATTGGTGATTTTAAATAAATATTAATAGCTGAAGAGTATATTAGAGGTAGAATTTGATACAGGTAGAAGTAGCACCACTTAGCCTTAGGTATATTTCAAAACACTCAGATATTATTAAAATATGCTACAGCGGAAATTTGCCTTTTAATTAGTTTTTTAAAGATATAAATTGGTGCGATTTCATATCTTTTTTTTTAGGTTTTATTTTCACGACAAGGAACCACCACTAGAACTCGCATGGACACGGGAAGCGAAAGTAGGAGAAAATATCAGTTATGTTACATTCGGTAAAGTACCCATTTGTAGGTGTACTGGGAAAACGTCCAATTTGTCGATTGCTTCTCAAAGCCTCTTTGTCAGCTTTCATTCATATATAAAGATACAAGTAAATCTGATCTTAATGGTAACCGAAAAAGTGGGACGTTCACACACACACACACACACACATTTGTTTTCTAGAGTCTACAGGCTTTTTTTCTTTTGTGGTTTTTTTGCTTGAATCTTTAATATCGACGATAAAGATACAGTTTTCTGGTACTCTATTTTGTGGCATTTTTGTAAGGCCCACTTGCACCAACCACTTAACTCAGGGTTAGTGGGCTGTCAACTGTCAAATTCCATATAAAATGGTGGGTTAACTTCCCCCCAGGTTAACTCACCATTTTCATTGGTTGCAAGTGGCCCTAAGTGAGTATACTAAATCGCGATAATTCACAAAAAATCTTGAATCATCATCACTTAATAGAAAAAAGTCAAAAAAAGAACAGTCACAGATAGAAAGTGAAGACAGGTCCCTAAAATTGAACTCAACTGTCCAGCAATAGCCTACCATATTCACTTTTGCTTTAAATAGATCGAGTTCATATTTATAACTGTCATCTGTTTTCCAGTGCTCTCTTCCCGCGACACACCTGCGCGGAAGCCCGCGACAACACGATCAGCTCTGCCTGCACATGTTCCGCGACTACCTGCACTACCACATCAAGTGCTCCAAGGTGTACGATGCACTCGCGCATGCAAAGCGCCAAGGCCGGCGACCTGCTCAAGGTCCTCAACCGCGCCACGGCTTGCAGCAGCAGCGCCAGGAGAGGAACGACCATCACCGTGAGTACACGCCTACTGCCAGAACTACACTGGCACAGCGAGTGATACAAGTGTATTTACGTGCAGTCATAAGGCCGGCGACCTGCTCCAGGTGCTCAACCGCACGAGACCCCAGCAGCAGCGCCAGGGAGGAAGACCATCTCGTGAGTACACATACTGCCAGAACTACACTACACAGCGAGTTGGATACAAGGTGTGCGTGCAGTCGCCAAGGCCGGCGACCTGCTCAGGTGCTCAACCACCACGAGACCCCAGCACAGCGCCAGGAGATAGGAAGACCATCTCGTGAGTACTACACCACTACCAGAACTACACTACACAGCGAGTGATACAAGGTGTACGTGCAGTCGCCAAGGCCGGACCGACGACTCTGCTCCAGGTGCTCATTGCCGCACGAGACCCCAGCAGCAGCGCCAGGAGGAGGAAGACCATCTCATTGAGTACACACTATGCCAGAACTACACTACACAGCGAGTGATACAAGGTGTACGTGCAGTCGCCGAGGCCGGCGACCTGCTCCAGGTGCTCAACCGCACGAGGACCCCAGCAGCAGCGCCAGAGGAGGAAGACCATCTCGTGAGTACACTACTGCCGACAGAACTACACAGCGAGTTACTGCACATACTGGCTGCACTACACAGCGAGTGATAGCAAGGTGTACGTGCACTCGCCAAGGCCGGCGACCTGCTCAAGGTGCTCAACCGCGCCCGGCCGCAGCAGCAGCGCCAGGAGAGGAAGACCATCTCATTGAGTCTTGTTTTTAACCTGATTCATTTCAAGAATCCTCAACTGGAACAACATCTGCGGTGAGCTTTTTTCAATCAGAACTCCTTTCAGGAGTAAGAATTTGTTTCAAATTAATGCTTAGCCAGCAACGCCACCGGCATGTCCGTACGGCTCTGCCTCGGCAGAATTTACTAAACCATTTACTGCAATATTATGTCCATTAAACCACCAAACATTATTTTCAATTGTGTTATATTATCTATGACTTAATCATATTCAAGCAATTCTTTTCCACGTAGAATAATCTGAATGTATTGTTCCAGGGGGGAGAACATTCGTCCGGCGGGACTGGTGGGAGCCGCCCCTAGCCTTATTCACCACGAGAGCGGCCCCCCACTCGGTTCCGCGCCAACGTCCGCCCGCGGGACGGCGTGCGTATTCCCTCTATGTGTTCCCGGTACTCTATGTCGTGTTCGCGTGTCACATGTCGCTAACCTACAAACCATGTTTTCAATTCAAAGAAATACCCCTTTACAAACAGGACAGGAATGCCAAATATTTAAAAATGCTCAAATATTCTGCCGGACGCCGAACTTTTACAAAACGAAATGTGCACATTGTTTTTATAAATATTTATTGTCAACTCTTCATGCCTAGCGTAAAGTCGATAAATAATGTTGCCGTAGTACTTGTTGATGACAAAATTATGCTTTATTATATGAGAGTTCTATTTATGATGGCCGCCGAGCCCGCATCCTTCTCGTAGCTTACGTAATTTTGTTGATGTGAGTGACCCGATTACCAATCCTCGAGTAGATAATGTATTATAAACCTAGCTATAATTGTTTCGGATGACGGACTGTACAGGTGTACATCTCCGGACAGGTAACATGCACAAACTCGTACGAATTACTCACTATTAGTTTTGTAAAACACCGTCTAGTTTGATAACGCTATCTATGCAATATACGAACAATAATTATTTAAATAAAGTTACTCTCTTACGTTGTTAGGTAGGCCCGATTCAATTATAATCTAAGTGAAAGTGTATAGTATTTCTCAATAGAATCTTCCATAGACCGAGGCTGGAGTGTGAACTGTGAAGGCCTTACCGTGCCGCTCGCGGCGGCGGCTCGATAGATCGCTAGGTTAGATGCGATACTCTGTATCCCTTTATATGCAATTCCAACTCACAGAACTTCAATTCCATATTGCATTAAAGAACAAGATACATTTATTATCTACAATGATTTATATATTAAAATAATGTATTAAAAGTTATAAGAATTCTTCGAATTTAGTGTCATAGTTCATGAGAAATAGAAATGACACGTAAAGTGTTAGACCACTTCCGCACCAAGTATTTGCTCAAGTCGAACACCAAGGAGCTCTATAGGAATAGTGAACTTTTCACGCTGCTATATTTAGCCCTTATTTCTGACGCGACCTCGGTTTGAAAGGCAATGGTTGGTATCTTGTGAAGTGGCACTCTTTGCAAATCTGAATTGTCTACTATCCTCTTTACACTCATAAGAGTCATATTGCAATAATTTATTTAATAACGAAGATATTCAGATTTGTATGAAACTTTATTTTAAAAGGAGTGCAAAGAGTAGGCGAGATTAACTACGTAATTTTAGGTGAGATTGTGGCAAATATCGATCGAGTCATGGACTGAAAGTTATTTAGACTGCGAGTATCAATAATGGTTGGTTTGGATGAAATAATGTAAACGCTAAGTCATAATTAAACTGCATGAATTGATAACGTGACAGAATATTAACAGTTGACAGATTCTAAAATATGCGGCAAGTAGTCGAGTAAGAATGGAATGTATTACATAAAGCGTGTAGACACAATTTAACTAAAAAAATTAGCTAACTTGAATTTTATGTAATTTTTTTGCAAGATGTATTATTTATGTATTATAAAATGTAAGTTAAATGTTGCTTTAAAGTTATAGCTTACAATTTGATATTGTTTTCTGTCAGTTTAAGCGCCAGATTATGTAAACTGTGCAGATTATGGAAGTTATTTGTGAATATGTAATTATTCTAGTGATTTAAAATCCGTTTATACTGTATTTTTATTTTCTAGATTAAAGAAAACATCTTACTGCAATTATTTATTGTTTTCATTTCTACCGTTTCAGGTGCACTATCAGGCTATCACAATGATTGATAATTATGGTTATAATAACATGTTAACATACAGATATGTAATAAAACTACTAATTATCTATTATAATTATAAATAGGTCCCAAATAATATCTACTACTAATATCTACGTCAGAAAATTCATCATAAATACATAATGTTTTTATTACAATAAAATTGAATGACCTTGACAATTGGACATATTTTTAGAATAAAGAATATTTATACTTATAAATTCTTCATTAATATACAAGACATGGAAATATAAAAATAGTAGACATGTTTGTTTATTTACTTCGAAAGTAGCAACAACACATTCTTCAATCAGCATTGATATAACAAATATGCATTCTGTTTGTAAACAGAGTTGTCAGTATGCTGCAGGGAATGTTTACTAATACATACGTCAACAGCACCTAATACTATATCTACTAATCCTTCATGACTCATGAGTCTCATGACATGACATATCCAATAAACATTTTCATCACACTGGTATAAGATTAGAGTATATTTATGCATAAACTAAAGTATATAATTTATCAACAACTATATTTGTATGTAAATGGGTATCTGTAAATATAAAGGCGTGCCCATATTAGCAAATATGCTTGTTACTTCTGCCTTATAACAAAGGAGCAAGATGCAAAATGGTAAACATATCTTTGATGCCCCTGTAGGTATGGTTATTCTTCAGTCCGCAAAAATATGTGGCACATTCTTATAGCACTATAAGATCGTGTCACATATTTTTGCGGCTTTTAATGTGTAATGTACCTACAGTCACCGGCATAAAAAAGTGATGATTTCTGTACTTTCTCACTTTAACGTCGTGTTTGAAATGTCAAATGATTAAAAGCGACAAGGTACAGAAATCATCACTTATTTATGCCGGTGACTATACCTAATATTACAGTGGCTCATTTCACAAAGCTATATGTTACAAGTCTCTTTTCAACATGTATTAGAAAGTGACATAGCTTCATGCAATGAGCCCACAGGTCATAAGGTCAATTTAAAAGTCCATCTTGCTGGGTGCGGGCGGGTCGGGCGTCTTGCCGCCCAGCTTGGCGAGGTGGCTGACCTTGGTGGCGAACTTGACGAAGCTCAGCCCCGCCACCTGCGGCTCGGGCTTTTGCGGCTGACCTTCCGGGAATGCCGCGTCCAGCGAACCTGTTTGTAGAATTATAATAAAAATGGTGAGGCTTTGTAATATAATACGTAAGTCTTGCCGAGACCCATAAGTGGACTGGAAACACTGTACACGCGGATAATGAACGTTAAGTTCTCGAAACGTATTGAACATATGCTTGTTTGCCACCGACATAGTATAAAAAAACATTGCATACTGTGTCAAAATTGCCTGGCTTAAAATAGTTCAGGGTACAAAATAAAACTTACGGGTATCTAGATATAGGCAAGGTGATAAATATCGACACAGACAATATGCGTACACTGAGTATACCTTCTAATGCAAACATTTCAAATGTGGCGCTCCTTGGACTTTTAGTTCGAATTTGGCGCCCGGGACATGAGCTCCTCACTCCCCCCTAGATCCGGCCCTGCTTCTTTCCTCACATACAGAAATTGGGAAAAGAACGCACTAACGCGATAGGCCATATCCCGCGACCGAGCTCGCCGCCTGGTTAGCATTCAACATAAATTATTTAGTAAAACTTACTTTGCTGCGGCGAAACGACCGAGCTCTGCTGCGACCCGTTGTTGTCCATAGGTTTAGATTTCTCTGTCTTCTCGTGAAGTAACTCCAACGCTGGCAGACAATGGGAGGCAACTTTATTTATTTCACCCACATCTCACCTTATCTAGATTCTAGAGTAAATATAGATAGCGCTCATGTGATAACAGACGTCTGCTTTCTTAGTCTGAATAATTGCAATATTTATTTAGATACCATTCCATGTTTGTACAGGCGATATCAAGTACATCGTACTTAGCTGGCGAAGTTACAGTTAACCAATTGTAGAACCTTATCACAGTAAACGGCAAAGTGAGTTCTATGGCAAATAAAGCACGCGATGTCAATAAGACATGGTTCTAGAGTGACCTGGGATTCAAATTGATTGACCGTATATTTTGAACCACCTTAACCGCTCCCATATTATCTGATCGCGACTAATGGTAAATTTGAGGGGCGGTTTTTTGATATGCATATCATATGCCTGCAAAAGATGCGGCAAATAACTGCATTTTACTGTTAGTGTTGTTAGCAATTTTCTATGAATTATAATGAATTAAAATACATATCTACGGAGTATGGGCCAGTCAAGATCCCACAGCGCCGTCTTCTTCAGCTGTCGAGGTCCGGATTATGGTTATAATAGTACATTACTACAGAGGCCGGGACAAAGGGGGTTGCCGGCCGAAGACATATAGACGGCCGAGCGAAGCGAGGCCGGATAGGTCTGAGGCGGGCAACCCCATTTCCCGCCGAGGTATGTATAGTGCTTTTCTCAAACGTGGTATGAAATAAATAAAGTCTACTGAAAATAGTAACTTTGGATGGCTGTATCTCCTAAACGGTGCGTCGTAGCGCAAAAATAATCGAATTTTCGTTCCCTTTGACATCCCGTATATGCTTATAAAAAAAACAAAAAGTTAAAAAAAAAAATTTAAAAAATTTTTTTGTATGAAAACGCACCCAAAATCAAATATTGTCTAGGGCCCGTACCAGTTGCAGTCGGCACGTCTATAAAGCCCCTTATAGTTTTTTTTTAATTGGCTAAATACCTGGATGTTATGTCACAATTATCTGTGTTTGGGAATTATATTCAACCTTAAAAGAGGACTTTGCCGGCCTTGGCCTGCAAGGTTTGTATGAAGTTCCATTATCTATCAATCGTCCTAGCCGCACCTGCAACGTCATACTTCGCTGCCAATTATAAGGCACATAACATCAATATTTCATACCATGTTTGAGAAAAAAATATAGTATACCTATGTTGAATTAGAAATCTATCGTTTTAAAATGATAACTACCAATGTCTGAAGTTTATTGTGACAATTAAGTGCAGCATACTTGAAGTTTTGGTAAATTGTAATAAAAGTTGGTATCGGAATAAGTAGGCACAATACAAATATACCCACACCGCAAAGAGAAATTCCTAAGCACAAGGAGCCAGCATCAGCAGTTTTCTTACAAAATTGCAGGTTAAATAAATTATTATTATTATTATTATTATTTGTATGTCTTACCATATCTCGGGACCATGGGGTCCCGGACTTTTGGGAGGCATGTGTGGGGCCGAAGCCAACAGCACAGAGGCCCTTTTAGACACTTTAATCTAAAGGCAAGGGATACACCTGGCGGATACCATCCCCGAGCGCACAATATGATACATCCGGAGATGGTCCCCGCCAGGTGTAAAGACTATTTCAGTGCAGCACTTTTGTGTTGCGATGGGAACTAAGGTCATAGGCTATTGTTGTGCAAGTTGGATGGACTGGATAATGGTCTATGGGGGGAGACTATCGGACACCTGCCATGACAACTAGTCTCAAGATTGTAAAAGACAGGCGGTGACTCGCCAACTCATTGAGTGGGCCCTGCAAAACGGCCGCACGCATGGTGCGACAACAGAGCAACACTTGAAGAGTGGCTGAAAGGTTGTCGAGAGGTGAGACTGCGGTAGCCAGATCCCGGTGATCCGTTCAGCAGGCCGCCGGCGTTATGACATTTTACACTTCCAACCTGGAGCATAGGTCCCGCTCTTGCGAATCCACTCTGGCCGGCCGGTTAAGGCAAGCGCAGAGGCGAGGGCTAGATGGAAGTGCCCTCTGGAATAGGGGTCCGCGGTGTCGCCACTCACCGTCAGCTCGCCACAAGCTGCCCCCGCGGGCTTATTATTATTATTATTATTATTTGTTTGTCTTTTCCAGTTCTCGGGACCATGGGGTCCCGGACTTTTGGGAGGCGTGCGTGGGGCCGAAGCCAACAGCGCAGAGGCCCTTTAAGACAGTTTAATTTAAAGTAATGTGACACTAGCCGGCGATTGTCCCTGTCCGCACTATAGAATGCACCCAAGGACAAGCCCCGGTTAGTGTAAAACTATTGCAATGTAAAGAAACAAATTATACTGGGCTATTGGGTTGAAATGTTAGTGTGCTGGTGACCGGTCTATGGAAAGGTCTATGGCACCTGCCTTGATCATATGTTTTAAAAACACGAAAAAATAGGCAGGCGGTGACTCGCCAACTCACTATATGGGTCCCCGAAAACGGCCGCTCGCACGGAGCGACAAGGGGACAACATAGCGTGAGCGGCTCAGGGTGTGGAGAGGTGTGCGCCGCTTTCTACCCAGTCTGTACGAAACAGCCACTGTGCCAACTCGCGTCTTATGCATATTTCACTTCCACCCTGCGAGCATATAGCTCTGGCACCCCACTCTGGACGGCCGGTTAAGGCAAGCCAGAGGTGAGAATCCTGCGGCCCCTGCTCAGTGTTCACTCCGGCCGGCCAGTAAAGGCAAGCCGGAGGGAGGGGCCTGATTGACTCTCGGGGGCATGGGACCCAAGGGACGCCACTTCCCATTCAGCTCGCCACAAGCTGCCCTGGGGGCTTATTGGCTTTCACGAGATTCTCATCATGGGGGATGGTGATGTCAACGAGCACGGCCCGGCGTTGCGGTCGATCTATTATCACAATGTCAGGCTTATTGGCTACAATAGTCCTGTCAGTGATAATAGATCGATCCCAATAGAGCGTGGCACGACCATTTTCAAGAACTGGCGCAGGCAAGTACTTGTAGTACGGTACTTCGCGGTCCACAAGGCCGTATTGAAGAGCAAGTTGCTGGTGAATAATCCTGGCTACGAGATTATGTCTGTGCAGGTACTCGCCGTTAGCAAGATGAGAACAACCGGAAATGATATGCCTGAGTGACTCTCCGGGACGGCGGCATGCCCGACAAATGTCGACCGTACCGTCCTTCAGGATATATTTCCGGTAGTTGTTCGTCATCATAACTTCGTCCGCAATTGCACAGGCAAAACCCTCGGTTTCTCCGAAGAGGTCCCCGAATCGTAACCAGTTCACCGATGCGAGCAGGTCTACATCGGGTCCCGTGAGGGCCTTGTAGAACCGCCCGTGTAGCTGCTTGCTCTCCCATACCGCCTTGCGGTCCGCAGTACTTAGTACCACAGGTTTGCGCCAGTTCTCTTTCGCCAAGGAGAGCGGCGTGAGGTTTCCGTCAACTGCCACCACATCACGATGCATCCCACACTCGTTGTTAAGGAAGTAATTCCTGAGATTGTACACCTCACGGTTGTGGAGATCTTTGGCGTTTAGGAAGCCTCGACCTCCGCACTTCCGTGGGATGTACAATCTCATAACAGACGAGCGCGGGTGTAACATACGATGTGTGGTAAGCAGTGAACGGACCCTCCGATCCAGGGCGTCCAGCTCAGTCTGGGTCCACCGTAGTATGCCAAAGGAGTATGTGAGTAGAGGCATTACCCAGGCGTTAAAGGCGCGCACTTTGTTGCCTCCTGACAAAAGACTGTTAAGGACTTTTGTGAGCCGACTGAAAAAGCGCTCCTTCACCGACCGTCTAATGCCAACATCCTCAATACCCAACGACTGTGACATACCAAGGTACTTATAGGTTTCTGATTCAGAGATAGATCTGAACGACATCGTCTCAGAAAGTTGTAAATTTTCTGAATTTACAACCTCCCCCAAACTTCTGTGGTTTTCAATAGCACCATCAGGTCTTGGGTGTTCGGTGCAAATAGTTTGAGATCGTCCATGTACAGAAGGTGAGAGATGACTTCACCCTCTCTCCGAAGCCGGCAACCTAGCCCAGAATCCTTCAGCAGCGTGCTGAGGGGATTCAGAGCTAGGCAGAACCATAATGGACTCAAACTGTCACCCTGGAATATTCCTCGCTCAATCCTTATGAAGTCCTGCGGGCCAGGGGGGTCATCCCTGCCTCCTGGTTGACGAAGGACTGTGGTCCACTGCCTCATACATGCAGCCAGGAAGGATATTAAAGCTGCATCAAGTTTATACAGCTCCAATACCCTTCTCAGCCATGAATGAGGCACCGAATCATAGGCCTTCTTATAGTCAATCCAAGCGGCCGAGATGGCTCCCCTGTTCCGCCGAACTTGTTGGCAGATGGTCATGTCTATGAGGAGGAGCTCTTTAGTACCACGGGACCCAACCCTACATCCATTTTGAGCGGGAGCCAGAATGTTGTTAGCGACAATATGCGCGTTAATTTTTGCTCTCAAAATGGATGTAAGGAGCTTGTAAAGTGTAGGCAAGCACGTAATGGGTGTTATTATTATTCATTATTTATTTTGCTTCTTAGGTTAAGCTTTTTATAATATGAATATAAAAGTAAAATACAAAAACACATACAAAACAATATAAAAAACATATAAACACATTATAAAAAACCTAACCTAGGGTGCCGCCAGCAGCGGGGCAGGGCCCAAGCTGCCGGTGGTTAGGGCTGCAGAGAGAGGAACCGTCGGACTATCCGCGCCGTGTCCAAGATCACCGCCTTCTGCATCTGGCCCTTGATCCAGCCACCTAGCGAGAGTCTCTTAAGATGTTGATCGAGACTCTTCGCTATGAGACCGTTCGCTGAAACAACTATCGGAACAATGATCGTTGAATCAACATCCCACATGGCGGTTATCTCGTGAGCCAAGTCTAGGTACTTACTGGACTTGTCCTTCTCGGCTTTCACGAGATTCTCATCATGGGGGATGGTGATGTCAACGAGCACGGCCCGGCGTTGCGGTCGATCTATTATCACAATGTCAGGCTTATTGGCTACAATAGTCCTGTCAGTGATAATAGATCGATCCCAATAGAGCGTGGCACGACCATTTTCAAGAACTGGCGCAGGCAAGTACTTGTAGTACGGTACTTCGCGGTCCACAAGGCCGTATTGAAGAGCAAGTTGCTGGTGAATAATCCTGGCTACGAGATTATGTCTGTGCAGGTACTCGCCGTTAGCAAGATGAGAACAACCGGAAATGATATGCCTGAGTGACTCTCCGGGACGGCGGCATGCCCGACAAATGTCGACCGTACCGTCCTTCAGGATATATTTCCGGTAGTTGTTCGTCATCATAACTTCGTCCGCAATTGCACAGGCAAAACCCTCGGTTTCTCCGAAGAGGTCCCCAAATCGTAACCAGTTCACCGATGCGAGCAGGTCTACATCGGGTCCCGTGAGGGCCTTGTAGAACCGCCCGTGTAGCTGCTTGCTCTCCCATACCGCCTTGCGGTCCGCAGTACTTAGTACCACAGGTTTGCGCCAGTTCTCTTTCGCCAAGGAGAGCGGCGTGAGGTTTCCGTCAACTGCCACCACATCACGATGCATCCCACACTCGTTGTTAAGGAAGTAATTCCTGAGATTGTACACCTCACGGTTGTGGAGATCTTTGGCGTTTAGGAAGCCTCGACCTCCGCACTTCCGTGGGATGTACAATCTCATAACAGACGAGCGCGGGTGTAACATACGATGTGTGGTAAGCAGTGAACGGACCCTCCGATCCAGGGCGTCCAGCTCAGTCTGGGTCCACCGTAGTATGCCAAAGGAGTATGTGAGTAGAGGCATTACCCAGGCGTTAAAGGCGCGCACTTTGTTGCCTCCTGACAAAAGACTGTTAAGGACTTTTGTGAGCCGACTGAAAAAGCGCTCCTTCACCGACCGTCTAATGCCAACATCCTCAATACCCAACGACTGTGACATACCAAGGTACTTATAGGTTTCTGATTCAGAGATAGATCTGAACGACATCGTCTCAGAAAGTTGTAAATTTTCTGAATTTACAACCTCCCCCGCTGTACATGCATAACCGCACACTTATCGACACCAAACTCCATTCTGATGGCGGTACTGAAAACTTCTGTGGTTTTCAATAGCACCATCAGGTCTTGGGCGTTCGGTGCAAATAGTTTGAGATCGTCCATGTACAGAAGGTGAGAGATGACTTCACCCTCTCTCCGAAGCCGGCAACCTAGCCCAGAATCCTTCAGCAGCGTGCTGAGGGGATTCAGAGCTAGGCAGAACCATAATGGACTCAAACTGTCACCCTGGAATATTCCTCGCTCAATCCTTATGAAGTCCTGCGGGCCAGGGGGGTCATCCCTACCTCCTGGTTGACGAAGGACTGTGGTCCACTGCCTCATACATGCAGCCAGGAAGGATATTAAAGCTGCATCAAGTTTATACAGCTCCAATACCCTTCTCAGCCATGAATGAGGCACCGAATCATAGGCCTTCTTATAGTCAATCCAAGCGGCCGAGATGGCTCCCTGTTCCGCCGAACTTGTTGGCAGATGGTCATGTCTATGAGGAGGAGCTCTTTAGTACCACGGGACCCAACCCTACATCCATTTTGAGCGGGAGCCAGAATGTTGTTAGCGACAATATGCGCGTTAATTTTTGCTCTCAAAATGGATGTAAGGAGCTTGTAAAGTGTAGGCAAGCACGTAATGGGTCTGTAGTTTTTTGCTTCCGTGGTACTACCGGACTTATAGAGCAGGAAAGTAACACCAGTTGTTAGGGAAGGTGGGAGAGAACCAAGATCGAGGGCTTGTTGAAATTGCGTTGCCAAACGCGAGTGCGAGCATCGAAACCATTTTAGCCAGAAGTTGTGCAATCCGTCCGGTCCAGGATTTTTCCAGTTCTGGGCCGTACGGGTAGCACAACTTACGTCGTCGGGGCTGATGGTGATAGCCCCCATAGGCTCGATGTTCTCGCACTCACGTTCGACAACGGCCATCCACTCGCCCTCCGTGTGCTCAACGGGCACCGACCAGATGCTACGCCAGAAATCAGACATGGCAGTAGCATCCGGTAGCCGCACGTCGGACACACGAGGGTCGGTTTCCTCCCACCTTCGGTATACTTTCCTTTGGTCGCTTTGAAAAAGACGATTCTGCTGGAATCGGTCCACACGCTTTCTGTAGCGGCGAATACGGCTTGCCCATGCATAGACTTTCTGCTTCAGGAAGTCGATGCGCTCTGTGACATTGGCCAAATAGTCGCGGGGCCTGATGCCCGTCCCCGCGAACGCCTGGTTCACAAAGCGCATTACTCGGGGGCGATTATTACCCCCTCTGAAGCAGATCAGCTTTGCAATGAGAGTCCTAAACGAGTTGATACGACGCTCGATCCGTACTTGCCATGCAGGGACACCTCCGGCGGTCCTAGTTGCACGGTCAGCGTCCGGAAACTTGACTCGAGCAACACGGCACGCCGCGATGGCCCCGCAGTACATGATCGAGTGTGTATCATCTAGATCTTTACTAGTCCGCATATATGGATCTAGTAAAGCATTTAAGGCTCCTATTAGCGCTAGATTGCGTCTATTCATGGGCAGACGTGGTAATCGTGGCCTAGGGTTGTTTGTGGAGCGATACTGCGTAATCGCCTCTTCCAAAGACCTCCTCAGTTGCTCATTGGCAGGCTCACTCTCGCTCTGACTCGCGAAGTCCCCGCCGTCGTTACCGGAATCAACCCGCGGCGCCTCCGGTGCCAGGTCGGGTTCGGGCACCGGGTCCGGCGACATGGCGGGCAAATCCCGCCCCGAGGCGGGGTCCGCGCGAGTAGCGAGAGCCTCCTGGCGAAGCCGATCAAGTGTGGCGTCATCCAACCGCTTTGACCGCTGAATGACACGCACCTGATCCGACAGTCGCTGCTCCGATACGGTGGTGGTGGGTTCAAGCGTCTGAAACAGAAGCAGCATTCTTGAACGATACGCGGACAGCCTAGTTCCCCCTCTGTAGCCCCATAGTACGCTCGCATGACATTCTCGTTCATCAACTGAGACCATCTCATGCGACGCACTACACCACCGGCAGCGGGAGCCGTGGGCGGGGCAGGATGTAGGTAAAGGTAAACACAGACATTTCTTGTTTTGTATCTGCATGACCAAATCATAACTGTAAGTACCCACTTAAGCAGTTATGATGAGGGGTACTGACCGGAGAAACACTTACTTTTAAATTATTGTTTAGGTATTTGACAGACGGATATCTCGAGGTAGCCACTATGGGTTCCTGTTACATTTTTGTCACGGAACCCTAAAAAGTTTATTAGTTTTGAACTCAAGTGCCGAATTGGTGAAGTGATAAACACCCAATCTATGGGATGGGATGTAAAGTACCCCTTAACTCAAAGTTCATATTTTACTAACAAAATACATGTTACAAAAACATGACAGGACAATAGTACATTACATCAGAGGCCGGGAAAATGAGGATTTCCGGCCAAGTGGGTATATACCGGATAGGGATACGAGGCCGGGAATCCGTTTTCACGCCGAGGCATGTATAGTGATTTTCTCAAACATACAATGAAATTAAAAAAAAATGCTCTAAAGGACAATATTTTATAAAAAAAGTTACTTTGCAGGCCTAGGCCTAAAAAATAATATGAAATCCCTTTACAGTCCTCTCGAGTTGTTGCGCCCAAAAAGCGATACTTCCCAGCCCATTTTAAGGAACGTAAAGACAATATTTCATTGCATGTTTGAGAAATAGTTATTTGTTATACAAGGGGGCAAAGTTGTATTTTAACGCCGAGTGTGGAATTGAAAAACGAGCAAGTGAAAGGATTCTATAGTTGAACCACGAGCGAAGCGAGTGGTTCGAGAATAGAATCCTGAACTTGCGAGTTTTTTAACACACGAGAAGTAAAATACATTTGCACCCGAGTGTAACACAAAACTTTTCCCCTCACTACAGCGAGGAAACTGCAACGCAAAAAATGCGTTTATCACTGCTTCCAGTAGTTCCACAGGTGGTAAATCATCTTTATTACTAGATTCACCTACTTTTATCAATTTTAAAGCAGTTAATTTGACGTTATTCAAGGTCAAATTACTTTACCCACTAGTGGATAAAATGCGTTTTTACCCGCTGGTATTAAAGGACAAAACACGTGTTTCCGAGCTAGTGAGGGGAAAACGAATGATTACCACTTGCAATCGTTTTGATAAAATTTAATTAAATCATACACCTACGTCACAAGGTTTTAACAATCTATGACACGCTCTTTCGAATAATCCGCGCTTGAATGTGTCAAAAGCGTAATTAATTAAAGCATACGTACTCAAAACTGTCACCACGCCTAAACAAATGAACATAATGTGCCAGAGCTTCAGTTCGCCCATTACTTTCTGCTCCAGCCACTGCGGCTCTTCCATACCGGCGAAAATCTTCTCTCCAATCTCCATTGTGCTTATACTTTTCTATTAATTAGATACAATAAAAACGTTTGTAAATACGACGCGTCCGCTAAACGGTTCACTCAGAATAAAAACTAATTGTCTCTATTCCTAGGAGTGGTACGCCACACCTTGTATTACGCTATCAACCCCCGGCACTCCCGTAAATTAGTTTAGACTCAACGCATAGATTCCGCGTGACGTTTGTTTAAATAACAGTTCATTTAGCGACCATCCAGCCCCTGTGCATTTGTTTTAGTTAAATATTAAACGTGTTATTGTATTTGAGATAGGGCGTGATTCTTGTTCAACTGTTTAAAATTTCCCGCTCCATTTAAGGGTGAATTACATATTAGTGTTGCTAGAGCTGCAGTCGAATAATCGAAATAAACTGACGAAATGATTACCAAAACCATGCGATAGAAATATTTATTTGTTTCTCTTGAATATTTATAAAATAGAAAATATATAGTTTGAACAAAATGCTTAATCATAATAAAATAAACTAATTTGAATACAAATTGTTATAACATTTGATTTACAAGACAGTTAAATTACATATGATTAGATAATTTATGTAATCAAATTGATTTATTATAGTCAAAATAGAAAAAACATAGTAGAATAGCCAGGAATGATAAAACGTGCAATGTCCTAATTGGAATTTATGAATGAAATTCATATTGGACTGCTGATATTTTTTTTACTGGCAACTGTTACATTTTGTTTCTCTTTCGTTTAACGACTATTTCACCTTCCCGCAGAAAATAGGGTGTCGAATCTGTCCTATAACCTCCGCTATATTTATTACTATTTAAAGATCGAAGATGAATCTTTTATGATAATTGTGGTTCAATTTGTGTAAAGGTTTTCCTAAGTGATGTTGTGTAAGATCGTTTGTGTTCTTGCGGTCATTCTGTAGCGTTTGAAAAATTAAACATGGCCTCGAACCGAGGACTTCAGATCGGGTCCGCGTGGTTTCAACGGAAGCTGAACTTGAGGCCGCAGCACCGGGGCGTGCACCTCGTCACCGAGGAGATCCTCAAGCAGGTGCCCGAGTTGTCGCTGTTCGCCATCGGACTCTGCCACATCCAGAGTGAGTACCAGTATACGCTAAGACATCGCTCCTACTTCTACATTGCTGCACCCCCCTCCCACTTGTCAATTTGTTCTACACTTTAATCTCGCGCGATTTTTGGTTTATAATAAAAGTAAAGTAATGAAATTTGCATCAATGTCGATAACGCAGTGGTCAAATGATTATAGTAGTAGGGCAGTGCGTGAAATGTCAAAATGTGTAACGTATGTAAACCGGCTGACGAGAGGGCACGTTGTTTTCAGTTATGCACACTTCGGCGAGTCTCGCGTTAAATGAAAGTTGGGACCCAGACGTGAGAGACGACATGGAGATGATGCTCAACAAAATCGTGCCCGAGGGACTGCCGTACCGCCACTCCTGTGAGGGCCCTGACGACATGGTAATAATCCACATTCAAACTTACAAACATTTTGTTTTACTTTTCGATCATATTTTATGGTGACAATTTCAAACTTAGAAACTTCTGAGAATGTCAGCTGTTTGTTTATGCCTTTTTAATTATCACTTGTTTGTTAATTTGTGAGACTTGAAGGTGACCCATAGCAAATGTGTGTAGGAATTGCTGTAATCTCTTATCAGCTGTTAAACATAATTATAAGCATCTGACTTCAATGATTTTGTTGACAACTGATAACCATGATAAAAGTTTCTTAACATTGTGACCTTGTTTATCAATAGACCAAATCTTATGATGAAATGCAACACAAGTAACCCTTAATTGGGCTATTTTGAACTTTATCTAACTTTGATGGGTTTCAAAAATGATTCAATTTTGACATCCTCATACCTAATTAACAGATAATACTAGGAGAACTAAACAGATTACAACATAATCTAACAATTTAACTGGGATGTGCTTAGAATGTTGTAAGTCTATTTGTGTTACCTATATACCTAGTCATAATATTAAATTTTATGAGAAAATGTAACTACTTATATTTAATTTACATGTTATACATTTTGATTTGAATTTGCCCCCACATCTGTCCCATGAAGTGAATGTATCCTATATTATGTGCAGAGTCAGCATTACATGTTTAAATTCAACATTACTATTTGCTTAGCACCTTTTCATACTATTTTACTACCATGAGTATTCCTCTGCAGCTGACTAAATGTAGAATAGTACAGATTATATTGATGATTCATGTAACTAATAATCAATTGTGCTATCCCACAGCCGGCTCATGTGAAAGCATGCTTCCTGGGCTCATCGCTCACAATCCCCATCACGGACGGGAAACTAAACCTGGGCACATGGCAGGGTGTGTGGCTCTGTGAGCATCGGAATCATGCCGGCAGTAGAAAGGTAGGCATTCATATTATTCTTTTACATATATGTGCTATGATTTCATGAGTATTCCAAAAATGAATATTTGAAATAAGGTTGTATAAGAACAAACCTAATGGGCCATCTAGGTAATCCTAGTGAATACTGATTGAATTAGTTAATCATAAGAATACAAACCTTCACCAATCCTAGGCCGATAGTCCACTATCATATGTTTGTCATAGAAATATGATCATAGGCAACATGCTGTCCTTTTTCTTCACGGAGAAAAAGTCACGTATACAGACCTATGATCATATTTCTATGATAAACATATGATAGTGGACTATCGGCCTTAGGCTATCACATAATTGATGATGAATCTGTTATTGGTGTCAGAATGTGTAAAATATCAGCAAGGGTTAAGATACAATATTTATGTTTTTTTTTTATTTAGTTGTGTTGTGATTTCCTGTTACATATTCTGTCATTTGCATAATCCTACTATTAGCGACTGCCTTAGATGCCATTGTAAATCCCTAAGATAAGATTGGTTGTCTAGAAAAATCCAGTCAGTTAGTTGGAAATTTACTTCTAGTTTATTAGCTATGTCGTAATCCCTCATCAACCTTGTTGCACCTCATAAGTTCTCTAGTGTGGAAAATGTGCTTTTGGTACGAACAAATCTGTCACCAGTCTCAGATACATTCAAATCTCACAAGAAGAACGGTCAAACAACATGATTAACATGAAGCAAGTGAGTTACAAAGTAGTTTAAGGGGCCCACTGACGATCAGGCGTCGACGGCCTGTCACCGAAGAACTGACAGGCCATTGCCGTATTGTCCGGGAGAAGCATTAGTTTCTGTTTTGTTATTAAAGCGCGTGTGTGTGTGTGTGTGTGTGCAGGTGGTGGTGACGCTGTCGGGCTGCCCGCGGGACTCGCCGCTGTCGGCCGCGTCGCCGGCGTCGTGCTCCAGTTAGGAGCGGGGGGGGGGCGCGACCCCCCACACGCACTCGCACTCGCACGAGCGCGTCTCGTCCAAGACCAGGAGGTAAACGGCGACCTCGAGGAGCAGATACGCGACAATATGTACATAAGATTAATATTTGTCCGGGCTCGCGGCCGCGAGGCCCGCGTGTAATATAGCTTTTATAGGAATTGAATGATCCCGGCGGCCCGCAGCGGCCGCGAGCGCCGCGACGGTTTTAACCGATTGTTGTTTTGTTGTTGCGACTTGTCGATATGTACATAGGCGGCGCGGCCGCGCCGTAGGTTCGATTGTTGATGGTCGATGTGGCACCCACTTTTACCGTTGATCTCGCCGTGTAAGAGCGGGGACGGTTCGTATCGATTGACTTTTCACTCCTGCACTCGTTCAATATTTTCCAAGTTCACCGGGAGACACTATATTTTCTAACATGACCGCACGTTAGGCATTTTTATGAAGTCGGACACTCATTTTACTATACCAATTTTGTATGTGACGTACCGGGCCGACGCCCTGCTCCGTCGGTCCCGTAATGTAAGAGCTGCGGTAGGTTATCTAGTTAAGTGTGCGTCTACGATAGCTCCTTCTCTCTCCGTGTTAGGATAGTCTATACTAGTACGTGAAACGAGTCCATAGCTTTAAATGTGTCACGCCCGTTGTATCAACGGGTCCTTCGGGGCGACAATGAGCTAACCTTCAGTACTCCTAGGTGTAGTTGTATATCATTATCTTAAGATCATGTAAGTGCCTCGGATTCATGGGGTGGTCATCTAATCGTTGGAGTCGACGTCGCGTGGCGTCGGCTGGCTTGCTCTACACTCTTGTCTTTGATTGCGAACGATTGTATTTTCACTTACAACATGTACGTAATAGATTAAAGTTTTATTTGGCGACGTGTATAAAGACGCATGTGTATAGTTGTATGTCTTCCTATGTAAGTTCCATCGCGGTAGAGCTTGGTAAGTGTGGTTGGGATCACGCCTCTGTTCCTGTTTCGGTATTAGGGTATTCGGTATCACCTTATCCGGCCACGTCTATGTTACTTAAATAAGGTAATTATACTATAAGAGGTCTGAGAATTCAAATTAGACCTCTCACTAGAGCAGGGGTTTCCAACTTTATCGTACCAGTCCTGACTACGAGATTTTTTTCGTGCCCCCAGATTTAGTAGTGGCTAAAAGAAAATCTATGAGGTTTCTTTATTGAGCAAAGATTCCTCGCTCCTGTGCCATCGCGATACGCCCCTGTTATTGGGAACTCCTGCGCTATAGAGCAAAGCGGTCGTAAGAATAGATAGTGTAGTGAGGAGCGATTGCTTTCGAAAACGTTCCGGGAACGATCTCAGTTTGTACATTCCGTTACGCATTCCGCTTTACATGTCCCATCGACGCTTGTGTGGCACAATTTTACACATGAGACTTAGTTAGGAGTTAATAAATTATAAATAGTAGGTTACGGTGTAAGGCACTGAGCGGCGCCGCTTAGACATTTTGATACCGCGTGTACAAAGTTAGATGTCACAGACATGACGTTCGTCTCACGGACCCTTAGACTTACCTCACTTAGGCAGCTTGTACGTTCATACTCGGCCTTTTAGACTCACCTTTATATTATCGTATCGACTATACCGGTTCTTTTTAAACATTGTTTATCTTATTGAGTAGCTTTTTTTTAATCGTTATAAACAAAGCTTTGAGCTTGTCTTATTAGTTGTAAAGGGTATCTTTATATACTTCACTTGTGCCGTTTGACGTTCATATTTTCGCATATTCTACGGTTTTCATAACTCGTATTCCTTGTAATACCTAAGTTTTTCTCTTTTGATAGTATTGGGGAGTGGGCTAAGGGAAGGTTAAGTGCTTTTTAATACATAATTAAGTAAGGGATGTAAATATTTTTTGCATTAATATAATGTACATGAGCATTAATCCGTGTACATACTGATCACGTGTAAAAACGTTTCAAGTGCTATTCGTGTATGAGTGTTAGATAAGCCACTGCCATTGAAGATTTGCCTCTTGTAATATACTCGATTTATTTTTGTCACGAAACTATTATTGTTTAGTTTTCGCTTTGTTACGGTATCAAAAATAGTAAAGATAATGAATATCCTAAGTAGAAGTTTTCCAATGAAGAATAGCGACTGGCTCGCGTAGTTGTAACTCTCGTTTGTTTTATCGTTAAGTGTTTCGTCTCGGGACGCCGTTGTTTTGTTGTTCATTATATAGCGTATAGATTGTCCCAGTTTAGGCTGTTCAGTGACAACGAATGTGCTAGTGTTACCTTTTAAGTGGTCGCAAAATTTAGATTCCATTGAGTTCCTTGTGAAGACCCGCCGATGTTTTACAACCATGTGCAATCGCAGTCCCGTTCACAAATGCCATTTATTTGTCCTCCTGTGTATGATGCAATGAGTGTTTCACAATTTCAAATATATTATTAAGCGTAACAAATTCACTATAAGGGCACGAATTTTATCTAATTATTTAATCAGTATCATTAATTTGATAATTAATATATTTATTGCACATAGGAAACGAGGTTGTAATCATGATTAATAAAATAACCAAGAAGGGAGACAAATAATTTGTGTGTATATTATTTAAGATCAATTATTATATCAATATTGTATGATTGTACAGTGAACGGTCACTATGCTGGTTTCGTGCTCACTCAGTGACGTCAGAATTCTGTCGCAATCAAATGTAATTGTATCATATTACTTGTACAATATAAATATATAGATCCACAATTATGAAAGAGATTAAATATTTGCAAAAGTTAAAACATGAGTTTCATTTTTATTGCTAAGTTAACATCAGTCGTGTTGCGGCACGTTTACACTAGGCCTACATTTTACAACAGTATCTAACCACTGGGTTTACTCGTACTGGGTCACTATCAGTCTAATATAAAAAATTCCTTAAGGTGCTTTTCCGTTTTATATTATAAATACTTCTAATACACACATTCGTTTCTTCACATCTCCATTTGATGGAAATATACTTCAGCTTGCATTACAAGTTACAGTTGTCATAGCATTTAAATGGTACAAACTGTCTCCTGAGAAGCAATTTATAAAGCTACAACTTTATATAACTATAGTTCTGTAGAAAGCGACCAACTTTTTTTTTCGACTGAAAATCATCTTGCATTGATAAATTGAGTTGGTCGATTTTTTACAAAACTGTGGGCTTCTCTAATGTGGTAACACTGACACGAAATGTCAAATGCCTTTTAAAGTGAAGCATCATAAAACGGGATCCCAGGCGGTAAAAGAGCACCTCTGGATTGTGTTAGTTGGTGTTAAGGCTACACTACTCTAGATATTTGGCATCGGCGGAGCTCACGGCGCCATCTCCGCGCTGGTGATGTTGTGGGGTCCGGGACCGGCGTCTGTGGAAGATGCGATTATATTAAGCCGAGTTTAGTCGTGCAAGTTATTGCTGCAAGTTTTGAGACAGAAGTATATGCAAGAAAGAGATGCAAATATTTGCCACTCACCCTTACCTATAGTTGCGTCTCAAAACTTGCAGCAATAACTTGCTGGTCTAAACTCAGCTTTAGAATCTTTGTCATTGTTAAAATATGTTCCTTACTGCAGTAATTACATTTTCTGGATTACGGGATTTCTAAACTGTAATTGTACCTAATATGTAATATAAATGTAGGCACATAAAATGCGTCGAGTGCGTCTCCGAACTCTTGGGTGACTAAAGATAGTCCCAGCAGGTCCAGGTTATACTTCCCTTCATGCTAACATACCTTCAAGTTTAGCTTTACTCTGCACGGTGCTCATACTGTCCTTGAGCTTGTCGAGTGCGTCTCCAAACTCCTGGGTGACTAAGGATAGTTCCAGCAGGATCCAGGTTATACTTCATACTAACATACCTTCAAGTTTAGCTTTACTCTGCACGGTGCTCATACTGTCCTTGAGCTTGTCGAGCGCGTCTCCAAACTCCTGGGTGACTAAGGACTATCCTTAGTCAGTCAGTTGGGACTATTCCCAGCAGGTCCAGGTTATACTTCCCTTCATGCTAACATACCTTCAAGTTTAGCTTTACTCTGCACGGTGCTCATACTGTCCTTGAGCTTGTCGAGTGCGTCTCCTAGTCCCGTCTTGATCTGTCCGAACTCCTGGGTGACTAAAGACAGTCGTCCCAGCAGGTAGTTCAGGTTATTTCACTTCATGCTAACATACCTTCAAGTTTAGCTTTACTCTGCACGGTGCTCATACTGTCCTTGAGCTTGTCAAGTGCGTCTCCTCGAGAAGTCCCGTAAGATGAGCATCAAATCAGTTCCGATTGATCTGAATTTTTCCTGGGTAAAGACCTAAAGTCAGTAGGCGTCCCAGCAGGTTAGTTCAGGAAAAATTTTTAGGTATGTAAGTAAGTATACAGGATGAAATAAAAACCGGCCAAGAGCGTGTCGGGCCACGCTCAGTGTAGGGTTCCGTAGTTTTCCGTATTTTTCTCAAAAACTACTAAACCTATCAAGTTCAAAACAATTTTCCTAGAAAGTCTTTGTAAAGTTCTACTTTTGTGATTTTTTTTCATATTTTTAAACATATGGTTCAAAAGTTAGAGGGGGGAGGGACACACACACTGTTTTTCCTTTAGGAGCGATACCTATCCAACAATATATCACACGTTGGGGTTGGAATGAAAAAAAAATCAGTCCCCACTTTACATGTAGGGGGGGGTACCCTAACAAAACATCTTTTTCCACTTTTTATTTTACCACTTTGTCGGCGGTATTGATATACATATTGGTACCAAATTTCAGCTTTCTAGTGCTAACGGTCACTGAGATTATCCGCGGACGGACGGACGGACAGACAGACAGACATGGCGAAACTATAAGGATTCCTAGTTGACACCCATTTAGAATCTTTCGCCGATAAACCATAGCTTAACTGACAATCGCTGTTGATTATTAATGTGTGTTTTACAGAAACAATTAGATTAATGGACGTTATAATGGTCGTTATGTGTGAAGCCATACAGTATATAATTGATTACCTTGCCTTGCATGCCGTCCAATGTCGTGGCGGTGGTATTTACATACTGGTCGGTCTGCTCCTGTGGGAATTAGGATTTATAATAGTATTAAAGGTTAACGCACACTTGACAACTTTACACCTAAGATAAAGGATTTTTTTTTGCACACTTATCAGTCCAGCGCCTACCATAAGAGCCCTCGGTAGATTTTGGACATTGATTTAAGATTTAGGTAGTCGAAGCTGCCTTTGCTTTTGCGGTAGATACCTACTGCTTCTAATAAAATAAACAGGTATAGTGCGCGGCAAACTTTTATAGACCATGTGGCCTCTTACCTGCGCAGAAGCGGTTTTTCTTATTAGGTAGATATATATAATATACTTTTTGCTCGTAGTGTGTCAAAAATCAGATGACAAACAAACGCGAACTTGTCCCCAGTGTCATCCACACCACGGGAATCGCGCTCTAATGGTCTTGTCCCCACCACCGCGCCTAATGGTCTAAAAGTTTGCCGCGAGCTTGGTAGCAAGACTAGCAAGCACATCACTCGCCCGTCGCGACTTCGCGACTCGTTGCTGATACGAAGATGACCGAATAAGCCTGACGGTAGATTGATAAGTGTGCAGTGACCCTAAATTAGCGCGTTTACGCCTCATAAAGTGTTTTTCCATTGCTAAAGCCCCATGAATAAAATATGCGGCACTGTTTGTGCTGCGCGTAATGACGAGTGTTAGTTGCGATGTTAACAACACATTATGTTAGTAAAACGAAACATTTGGGTGTTATAATATAAGATAGCTAATCGCATACCAGTTTGGGTGATACCATAGATTTAGATATATTAAGCTAGATTGAGTTGTTAGGCCAAAAAGTGTGTCCACATGAGAGGGTAAAGTTGGGGCTGGTGTCCCTCTCGCACTTATTGCCACTGTCAAAATCATTTGAATGACGTCATCACTGTCATACTTTGGGGATACCAGTCAATATTCAAAGTTACTACCAAATCTACTAATACCCAATTAAAGGTTTTTTTTAATTGAGCAAATTTTTGGTTTATGGCTTCATAATAATGACTTACCAATTCGTTGCAAGGTATTAATACCCTTGCCTCGATATAATACAAAAATAATTTAAGAAGTTTATAAATTTAGTTATCATACAGGTAAAAATACTACTACTATACACTGGTCACACGTGCGAGAGGGACACCAGCCCCAACTTTGACCCTCTCATGTGGACACCTTTTGCTAGTCTGACAAGAACGCCTTTCTGCACCGGTGAGTTCAATTTAGTATGGCAAAAAAAAAGTGTGAGCTCAGTCCCTATTGAAGGTCCAATGTGACGTCGCATGTCAACACTAAATAAGGTTCAGCTGAAAGGGGTATTTTTACCTATCCAAACTCAGTCAACCTGACTAGCATTGTACGATACATTGTCAAATACCTAACTAGGGTCCTTTAACACATTCAGATCCAGGCTTGCAACACGCTAAGAGCGTAGATAGTCGATAACATTGGGATTATTTGGGAAATGGGTATGTATCGAAAAGCGCTTACGAACAGAGAACCCTAATAGTATCTTTTTTTTAAATTATAAATGGGCTTACTCTTGACCACAGACTAGCCAAAGGCAAAGACGTGGCCTACGATGGAGTGAGCTCGCCCAGAAGATGCCTGTTCACTCTTGATTTGAAGGTTGCCGGGATATATGAGCTCGGAAATATAGCCGCCGGCAAGGAATTCCACTCCTTGGCAGTGCGCATAAGAAAAGAAGAAGGAAATCGCTTCGTGCGGATTCGTGGAATATCCACGAAGTAAGGATGGAGACCGGCCGTGCGTCTAAGAGTCCGGTCACTGTTACTTAACGTGTTAATGGGTACGTACATCATCATTTGTTGTAGCTTCCTATAGATTACTTCTAGAATGATTAGGATTATTATATCACTCCTTAGCTACGATGAAGGGCTGAAAATGAAGCACACTTACAGTGAGTTTATCCAACGACCGCTGGTTGGCGGTCATTTGCTGGTACATGACGCCGATCTGTCGCCAAACTTGTGACATTTCTGACTCGATTTTGGCGCTGGTGTTGCTGAGAGCTGCGGCGTGGTTTTCGATCATCTTCAGCTCTATGCTGTCAAATCTGTAAGTTTAATTTGAGATTTATTGTCGCAACTAAAAACTTTGTGCTGTATTAGGTATACTCTGTCAACCAAGTCTGTCAATAAATAAGAACAAAGAAAACTATATGCATCCTTTTCTTTAGGGTGCTAGAGAAAAGGATACCTATAGTTTTCTTAGTTCTTAATATTTACTGACAGACTTGTTTGACAGAATATAATAGAAAAGGTTGTTGGAAGTCAACTTCACTGGCAATCATCATCTTCAATACTCTTCCTGTGTCTGTGTCTGAAGCGAGTTCAGGCCCCGTACCCGAATGGCATTTCTGCGACTCGAAACGAAAACGAAACGCCGCGAAAGGTAGTCTGGCTCTGTCGCGCCAATACGCAAGAGCTATAGAGATAGATATCTACGAGCGTTTCGTTTCGTGAGCGTTTGTGCCATTCGGCTACGTACTCTGATCATATAACCGATGTCGAAGGGGAGGGGGAAGGGCATTCATTTATTATTTAACACTTGGTGGACACTATAACGCCTGTAGGCATAATCCTATTGTTCTTTCTATTGTGTATAGAGTTTATTATCCAGCAAGGTGTTAATAGGTACATTACATTTAGTTCGACTTTAAACAGGGGCAGCTGGACTAAGGAGCTAGTGGACACCATACTCAATGCGCTCTTTTATCTGAAGTACGTGGCTGTTGATAGCATTTCATGCTCAAGAATCAAGAGAGAAAAGACATTTGCGTCATACCTGTCGCTAACAGACTTGTTAAGTCTTGAGCCCTGCGCGCGGACCAACTCGCCTACTTCAACTAAAATCTGATGGACGCCGTACTCGATGCGCTTCTTCGTCGCCAGTACGTTGTCCGCTGTCGACTGCATCACGTGCTCGTCCTTCGCTAACGCTTGGACCTATAATAATAGTCAATAAAATAAATTAATAATAAATCAATCAATTGGGGACACCTTACACAGATCAACTTAGCCCCAAACTAAGCAAAGCTTGTACTATGGGTGCTAAACGACGATACACATACTTAAATAGATAAATACATATGTACTTATATACATAGAAAACATCTATGACTCAGGAACAAATATCTGATATCTGTGCTCATCACACAAATAATTGCCCTTACCGGGATTCGAATCCAGGACCGTGGCTTAGCAGGCAGACCGGTCGTCAATAAGTAACAGATCAAGTTAAATCGAAAATGAATACCACACCAAGCTTATTTTATCATGAAAAATTACGCGGATCTCAAGTCGCGACACATGCAAAACCTACGCACGGGCAAAGGTTAGTTGTAGTACTGTAGAAGAATGTACAATTGTACATATGTTAGATTAAATTAAACGCTAAACATTCTACTTAAGTAGTTACATTGCCAAGAAACTAATATTAACGCCCTTATAAGTGGTGGTTTCGCTTTGCGTTACTCTAGTCTCTCTGATAGTGCTTCTTCCCGCCAGTAAGTACAGGTATAGTTTCTAGTTACCTCTGCATGGAGAGCGATATAGTTCCTCGAAATGTCGGTAAGCGCTCGCTCGCTCAGCGTGTTCCCTTGCGTCAAGCTCTGTTGGATGTCTTCGTTGGTCCTCGTCATGCGGTCGCTCAGCTCACGGAGCTTGGTAACCACTTTGGATATACCTGTGGATAGAGAGTTTCATTGATGAAAATGAATTTAATCCGGTTCGAAGGACCAATGGTTGTTACAGACGAGAACATTATGACGAATCAGCAAATTTTACCCGAAACAACATCAGATCAGACAAATCCTGATGAATTCCATCCGCAACTTGAGCAGAAATACATAGAAACCAAGTCCATATTGTCACTTAGGTTACAGACAAGGTATATGTATGTATAGACGCTTAGCCAAGTCTTGGCACTTGACAATTCTAATTTTTAAGGGAATTAAACCTTCGCCCCTACATTTTAACCAATTTTTAAGTGTTACGGCTGTTTACGCGTTTTATGAAGTTAATTTGTCGCTGAACCCTACATTTTTCAAAGCCTCTTTTTTAGTGCCAAGATTTGGTCTGTCTACATCTACAGTACTTACCTTGCTCATTGTTCTCTGTAAGAGTGGCGCTGGCCGCAGCGACGGCGTCCAGCGTCAGGTTGGTCGACCACCGCAGGTCAGCTAACCGAGGTAAGTCCTTCCACATACTCTCCGCGTCGCCGAGGAGCTGCTGGATCTTCTTCACTTCTTTCTCTTGACGTTCCATCACTGTTTAGACAAGAAAGTACTTTAAGAAACACAGAAATGTTATTTTGAATATTTTTTGCATGGCGCAGTCGGTAGGATTGATACTACGACATAAGACATAAATGAAAATGACGTACGCACTCACTTATAGTAGTAGTAAAACACTTTATCGCACAAAAAAAATTACATACAGTACAGAGAATATAATAAATGTGTACAAAGGTGAACATATCCTTTTAAGGGATCCTTCCAGCAGTTCCAGCTAACCTTATCATGCTGTATTACACCTCATCAGCTAGAGGACAGGCCGAATGGCACAAAGTCATCTTGCTGCGCCACGCCTCATCGGCAAGCGAGACTTCGCTAAGCGATACGAAGTCAGTCTGTACGCGTGTGCCTTTGTACTCGCTCAGTTTGTTGAATAAATAAATAAAATAAATAAATGCATATTGGGGGACACCTTACACAGATCAACCTAGCTCCAAACTAAGCAAAGCTTGTACTATGGGTGCTAAGCGACGATATACTTACTTACGAATAGATAGCTCCAATCACATTCCTAAACTATATTGTTAGTTGGAGAAATATGAAATTAAAGTACCTTCAGTCATACCTTGCTATGCCACGCCTCATCAGCTAGTGAGACTTCGCTAAGCGGCACGAAGTCAGTCTGTTCGTGTGTGCCGTTGTACTCGCTCAGTTTGTTGAATGGGTGACTCTAATCTCATTCATAAGCTTGATTAGTTGGCTAAATGTGAAGTTAAAGTACCTTCAGTCATCTTGCTGTGCCACGCCTCATCAGCAAGTGAGACCTCGCTAAGCGGCACGAAGTCAGTCTGCACGCGGGTGCCGTTGTACTCGCTAAGCTTCAACTCGTATTTGTTAAGAAGCTTCTCCGCGTCCGACATGTGTTTATTGAACGGGTGGCCGTCGTCGAGAGCTGCGTCGAGGCACATGGAACGGAGGTTGTCCTGTGGATTAGAAAAATATTGGTTACAGTTTCAATTATGTACAGGTAAGTTACATTTTTCTTTTCTAGAGATGTAACTTACCAAGTCGAAACGTTGGTTTGACGAAATCAAAACTTGTGACTTTTGCTTCAGTAGACGTGTTATCATTATCGCCCAAGACACAACAACATACATAGTATCAGTAGCGATGGCGGTGCGTCGAGCATTATTTGGTAATTCGAATCTGCACGTGTAATCAATCGCTTTTGGAGCTTCGGTGTTTAAGATGATTAGCACACACCTATAATAACTGAAGATTTAAATACTAAACATACTAGCAATAATAATTAAACTACAATTTTTCGTCCCAAGATGTTACGCGACGTAATCAAGGTTGTAAATCATTTTTACTAACCTTGCTGAGAGCATTCTTCAAATTCTCAATCTCCTTCTTAACGGCATCAATCTTCAGGTCCGTGGCATCAAGGCGGCGTCCGACGGGGTCGTCGTCAGTCGTCAGGTTGTTATCCAAGTCAGCGGGTTTCTTCCCCACGCTGGCTGTTAGAGACTGCAGACTCTTCTGGATGCCGTCTAGAGCATCTTCTGTCGCCTTCTGTGTTGATTTTTCTCGCTGCTCTTTCTGGAAAGACTGTTGTTTTTAGCTTAAGGCTATTTAGGTTATACTAGTACATAATATAGATTCACTAAGGCTATGCAGATATCATACATCATAATGTATTTACAGTTAAGATGGGTTAGTACCTAACTAATAAATTAAACCAACCTGTAAAAGTATAGTTTCCACATTGGACAACCTCTCATCCAGCCTCGATATCATTCCCTTCAGTGGCTCCAGAGCCCTATGCTTCTTATCCAGCACGCCTAGCATCTTCTTGAGCTGTTCTCCGAGCGCTTTCTCGCGGTATTCGTGCCTCTCCAGCTTGTCTTCTGAGGTGCGGAACATGTGGACTAGTGATAGCATGGCGTCGCGGATGTCTTCGTGTCTGTGGATGATGAAAACTTGCCTTTAATTTATTTTTATACTTAAATGCTGTCCCTGACTTAAATAGTTTTTAGGTATATCTCACATTAAAATGGCCAGCAGACAAAAATTGCTAGAGTTTTAGGTAGGCCCTCGAGTGGAAGTCTAAAGGGTAAAATCCTATCTACCGAGATATATCCGAAAGCATAAATTCCTTATATTTAACCCCAAAATCATAATAATTTTCATATTTGTTTCGAAATAAGATACCTACAACATTAAGTTACAAGTAGGATTTTTTGTTACTCGCGTTTCATGAAGTTATCATTTTTAATTCCGATAGGTATATATGACCCTTATAGGTAAGTGCGTTATCACATTACTCGATCCGATATCGGATGTCGGACCGATATCCCATACATTACAGGCGCCATCTTGGATTTTTTTCCATTGAAATCCTTCCGTCATCCGATATCGGATCGGATAATGTGAAAACGGACTAAGTAATTCATATTTGCAAATCTTAATAAAGTCTTGACAAGTTGACACGCACAAAACGAACCTGTGCCAGCTAATGATAACATGTCCTACATTTTAAACCCATTGTTATTCTCGTTTACATATTTATTGCTTTATCACTAGCATAATATTTAGATTAGGCCGCCACCGGCGGGTCAACAGTCTCGTTTGGCCCCTCTTTCGCGAGGGGAAATGAACCAATCCTGCCGCGACCTCAGCCGGGCATTCGACGCATTTATTATGGTCCACGACACGAGGAGAGGAACTACCGCGAACACCGTATATTCAGCATCAGTGCCAAATATACCGGGACACGTCTTTCTTAGTATGATATTAACAAATAAATTTGATATTACGATATATTTGACACTTTGGCTGTCACAGTAGGTATATTCGATGCAACCTGTATAGGTACTGTAGTTTGCCAATTACGGGCATCTCTTTCATTTACTTCAATTAAGTTAGGTATACTTAATTAGAGTGAAAAAGAAAGATAGCCCTAATAATTTGCGAACTGTTCGTGGTAGGCCCTCAATTGCATGCTAGGGCATTACGGGCTCCAGGTAGCTCTTAAGTGTTCCCAGAAATGTTTGTGCTTCCGTTTAGTCTGCTGATTGCTGAATGATGTGCACGTTGAGCCGCAACGCGTGTTCGTATAATGTTACATTAATATGTACCAGTGTACCTGTTTCCTGGTACCTATCTTATTTCTTATTAATATTGTGGGATGCCTTTAATCATTTGTACGAGTAGCATTCATTCCACCGCACAATTCCAATGCAAGGGCTGAAGTGAGAAAAACCGCCTCAAACTTAAAAGTTTAGTACGTTAATACCAGAGCTTTGCCAGCGTGGTTAAAAACATGCGAAAAGGAGGAGGATTTTCATTTAAAATTAAATAACATTATTTTCACCACATCACCACACTCCTCCCACCTCTCGAGATTCCTCTTTTCGGAGCACTATGTAGTTCGCGCTACGATCGCAGTTCAGTTTTGGATCTTTCGCTTACAACAACTTTACTTCCTTGTGAAACAAATAATTAATAATGGAAGTAACTTTAATATTAACTGTGAAAAGGTTCTACAGTAGTGGCCTACGAGTAGGTCAAATGGTTCATGGTTGACTGTTAAAATACGCACTACGCTGCTTAGAGACTAGAGGTATTTGCAACTTTTTAACGACATTATTTCCCATTTGCTCAGAGTTTGCGTAAAGTTGAGTTGAGTTGTAAACCAATAACCGGATGTTCCTCAGTCAAAGCACAGCGCTGAAACCGTATAATGCGCGTTACCGTATTATTAGAGTTCCAGCTACTGCAAGTACTTATTAACCGCGAATTAGCTGAAATTTGCGGGAAATGAGTCAAACTTCTTGCATTGAAGGTATACTTACTTTTTTTTTAAACAGTCATAAAAAAATTCTATTAAAGATAGGTAGATCTTGTGTAAGACAAATTTAATATGTAGTCAATTAATGTATCTATCTAAATCTGAAACAAAAAACCTGCTATTGATAGAAGTGACGATTCTATGTCGCTCTGAAAAATATGTGATTCATTGTCACCACAATGACCCTATACAATAGCTGATTTTTAATTCACTCAAAATATTAAAATTTTGAGTTCATCTTTCCTCCCGTGGGTGTCTTAAAACCCGATTGTGGGTTCAATTGTGGTGTGGGCGATGGGCGGACAACCTGTCACTGCAATTTCAAGATTTCGTGTTTTTTTTCCTTATTTGCTAACAGTGAGTGGCACTAAAACTTGAGTACTTTCATGTGCTACCAAGATGGAGCAATGTTTGTGGCCACTTGTGGCTCTATGAGGTTCCTTAAACTAATTCTACTTAGTGCAATTTCTTCTTTTATAATGCGTATTAGTAGAGTTCCAGCTACCGTAAGTACTTATTAGCCGCGAATTAGCTGAAACGGGCGGCAAATGGGTCAGCACTGAAATAGTTGCTGGCGCTTCTGGTGACAAATGTTTCTTCCGAGATGTCGCCTAGTCGAAGACTAGTAGGATATTTTATAAGGGCCATACGAATTTTAGAGTATGGTTAATAGGTTTTATCTTTATCGCTCCCGTACATGACAAAAGTTAAGCTAATTTTTAGAACACGTAGAGGAACGAGAAATGTTTGGTTTGTACTTCCTTAGTAGGCTCAAATACAATACGAATGTACTTTCTCATAGAGTTGTTCATTTTTATGATATTTTCCACTGAAGTGATGTTTTTACTACCTATATATGTTTGATCCATAACAGGAACATTTACTCTACTTACTATTTCCAAATCTAAAAGTTAACATTTTCACGACATAAAGTATACCAAATTTCATTTATTGCATCGTTATTTTACCTATTGCGATACATTTTAAAAGCTTTCGAAACCAACGGCTAAACTGGATATACCCATCTCTTAAGGCAAGAATCTATTTGTAGCATAAATCAGCACTTAAACGGTTAAATGTTGGCCTTATGATCAATACTGTAAAAGATTTACGAGTCTCAATATCGCCAGACATCAGCTCTTGGAGATAAAAATGCTATTTCGAGATTTATGTACCTATGAAGAGTTAACGTCCGGCCATGGGATCATTAATAAACACTTGCAGGGATGATAAAGGGCCCATACTAGGTGGTTTATTGATAACTTGTGGCATGGCTGCAATAAATACTTAAATAAATATTGGGGGACACCTTACACCTAGACGACGATATACTTACTTAATATAGATAAATACGTACTTATATACATAGAAAACATCCAAGACTCAGGAACAAATACAACAGTACTTTGCAGTAGTGCAATAGTTTTTCAGCGAGGGCAGGTAGGATACGACTTACGAGACAAGAGCGACTTTCAGACGAAATTGTTGATTCAACCCTGCCAGTGTCAGCAATATTTGTAATTTTTACTAGTCAATAATTTTCCATTTTTAGATTGGTAAGTATAGATACTAAACAGTTTAATTGATTAAGAGCCCAGAAACCACTGGACCAACGTTAAGAATAGAAAATTCCTCAGGTAGGAAAGAATTGTAACTCTTTTTTTCATGTCACAAGCTTCCAAGATCCAATGTGGAATTGCGCTCGAGCTTTTATGCATGTCTGTGGATATCTAATCAAGTAATGGTTATGGTGGATGTGTGCCGCTAATTGTCGGCGGCGGCTATCAGATCGCCTCGCTTAATTGAATAACTTGATATATTACCATGTGTAGTTACTAAGTCACTATTAACTACTTATTAGTACATAATATTGTCTTCGGTTACCGCGATAGTTACTCATGAAATAAAACTATGGAAACGGATTAAATCGCGTATAATGAATTTACAATTCATCCCGACGTTTCGAACACTTTACAGCGTTCGTGGTCAACGGGTGACTGAGGAAAAATTACAATTTGCAAAAGGTGCACCCACATACAAGAAATATTAACGAACCATGACCATAAATAATATAGAACCATATATGGCCATAAATAATATATATCTATATTATTTATGGTCATGGTTCGTTAATGTGGGTATTAGCTTTTGCAAATTGTAATTTTTCCGCAGTCACCCGTTGACCACGAACGCTGTAAAGTGTTCGAAACGTCGGGATGAATTGTAAATTCATTATACGCGATTTAATCCGTTTCCATAGTTTTATTTTACTTATTAGTACAATTTAACTTTTAAGTTAGGATCCTATATCTGGGTCTTATAAGGTTCGTCAGAAAGGTCTATGTTGCAGTTTATAGTGGCGAAGTGTAGTAGTAGAGAGTATAATGGTTACCAATGCATATTTCTAACAGTGGAGATATCCGCCGAAAATATTTCTATAGTACCTACTTTATTAGAGACTTGATTCTTTTTACAATATTACCCGGTTTCCGAAGTTATAATGGCTGACATTTCCAGCATATTCATTTTCGTAGCGACATCTGCTGCCATCTATTATACATACAGATAAACAGTTATTGTTTTTGCCGTTATCCCTCGTTGGACAATTAAGGAGCATGAGCGTCACAATTGCGTTTTGTCCCCCGATGGAATTTAGCCAAAGGTCAAACGTAAAGGTCGACGCACCGGCAACGGTAGCCTTGGAAACCATTTCATTCATGACAATTATAACATATGTATGTATACATTTTTATAGGGGTATGTTTGCCTTGTACCTCAATTAAGGTGCTGTAAAAGGGACAATTCACATACCATTGCCGCGTTTGTTCAATGCGCACCAACTAACTATGGAGCAAACGCGGCAATGGTATGTGAATTGCTGGCAATTGTGTTGCCCGTGTAACAAACAGCCCCAAGCTACTTAATCAGCGAAATTCTTAGCCCCGCGTGTAAACGTCATAATATCATAGGACTTTATAGTAACATTTGCGCCAGCGGGGCTATCTATCGCTGTTCGTTGAATATAGATAGGTCCAATCCGGCTCGAAGGACCAACTAACATTTATCAGACACAATCCGGCTCAAAAGATTAAATAATGCATAGTTTATACGCTTTGCGATTTAGATGTAAATTTTCAAATTCAAAAGGGTGTATGTTGATTAATTGAGTATAAATATAAAAAAAAATGTAATAATTAAATGATCAAAGCTGCGATATGTTGTTTATTTACAATACAAATTTAATATCATATGAGTATCTACGCCTGAGTCCTGATTGATCTAAAAAACCGCACCGTGTGATGTAGTTTATGATCTTTATTTTATGTATTTATTTACTAGCCATTAATCCAGACTCTAGTTAACGATCGTTATAAAGATTGAGCTTATCTGACAAAAAACCGCACGGATGAAGGTTGCACCTTTATCGACTGTAGTAAGTAATTCCATTATCGTAGGTACTTTATAGACGGTCAACCAAATCTTAAGATTTGCATCTTTTTTTAGGGCCAAGATTTGGTTGACCGCTACCTACTTAAGTTTACAGAACAGTGTGCGTAGCCGAATGCACAAACGCTCACGATAATATCTCTTTCGTAGCTATCTCTATCGCTCTTGCGTATTGGCGCGACAGAGCCAGACTACCTTTCTGCGGCGTTTCGATTACGTCGTCGCGTCGCAGAAATGCCATTCGGCTACGGGGCCATCAGGTACTCACGTGACATTCCTGGCTTGCGCGTGCGGACTCCACAGCAGCAGTGCGGCCGCCACCCACACCAGTCTCTGGGGACAAAAGAGCTGCGTTAGCATTTTGCATACTGAATACTTATGTAGATAAAGGTATGGTAGACTGCATATTACTCTGAACTCCGATGATACGGGAATACGATCAAACATAAGTAGGCATATTTTTAAAAGCTCTTAGTTTGTGACATATCTGGGTTACCTTCAGCTAAGAGTTGTTATTTTAAGTAGGTAAATTTGAAACTGAAACTTAAGAGGGGGTCGTACGAAATCCTCGAAAAGTGCATTCGGCGTTTAACAAATGCTGCTCACATTTCTAAATTAAATGAAATAAAATAAATGGAGTTATTATCTTAAAGAGTGTGTCTACAACTTTTGACTATTCAGAATCTCTAATTATTAAAGGTATAATAAATAAACCCACGCAAAGTTGACCTAAAATGAGAAAAACGTATGTCGCCGTTTAGTAAACTTTGTTAAAAAAATTCAATACTTTAGTTATAACATTAAGTGATTCTAAAAGCCAGATAAATGGACTAGAAGTTTTGAGGTTTTTTATATTTTTCCTCTCAAAGGCAACAAAGAAATTTTACCTTAAATTTAAACTATCGTAAAATTTCCATACATTCGCCGTTGCTGTCAGAATTCTCCTTTCGATTAGATGCCGTGAGCGGCTCATCGGAGGCAGACGTGTCGCCGGTCGCTCCGCGTTGACAATTAAATTTGACAAATATTTTGACAGAAAATAGTGTACGTACACGAAAAACCATACCAGTGTAAAACTGTGCTCAAAATAAATAGGGTAAATCAAATATGTCAGGTGGAGATCCAATCTCATTTAAAATTTAAAGATGTATGGCTTGTGCATAAAAAATAAATAAAAATATATCACATTATTAAAGAAAATAACGAACACAACCGAATGAGTATAAATGATTTCATTCTAGTTCGGTTAAATTGAAAAAAGTTTCATGTTTTGTTTTACTCATTGGAATACATTTTCATTACGCTGGTATTAACAGTACGTCATTTTAAAAATATATATGACAGTACCTACGTCAAATTTTGTCAACCAAACTTCACAGGCTGTATGTAAACAATTACAATTTAATTTATTCATACATATTCAGATACGTATTAATCGATTCTTACTTAGAATAGAAAAAAGGGGAATGCGAGCGGGTATAGGTATAGTGCTTCTAGTTCAAATTTAATTGTGTATATAAAAAAATGACTTTATTTCATTAAAGATTTACTCTGTGCATACCGCGAACACGTAACCGTAAGTTGAAAACAATAATAATTATAAATCACCTAAATACATCGTTGTTTACAAAGCGCTTGTTTTGAATGGCACTTCTCCACTCAACTAGACCAAATATTCATGGAACACCAGCTGGTGACCAGCATAAATGACTATGAACAGCCGTGTAAAAATATCAGATGTTCTATAGTGGGCCATAAGTATATGACGACATGTTCCCGGCAAAAAATTGTGATGCTCCGTGACCGGCAAAAACATCGTCTCTCTTTCTAGCGTCTCGCGAGCGTATAGCGTCGGGCCAACTGTATGGAAAAAGACGCCGCGTCAGCGCGGCTTAGCCATACAGTTGGCCCGACGCTACGATCGCAAGACGGTAGATGTGGGAGGGTCCTTATCCGCATACATATCTGATCGGGTCGCTTAAAAATATTTGATTCTTTATACAAATCTAAATTACACTTTCACCCGCATAAATATCTATCCATTGTTAAAGCAAATATATATCTTACGGGCTAGAAATCATTAATATGTAATTAAAGTGCAATAATAAACCCTACCTGGTTGCCTTACAGCCGTAAATTGTATGAGGTGATTTGACAGTTCACGAAAACGGTATAGACTTGTGTCATTGGATATGTCTGTCTCATCTGTTCTTAAATTATGACAAGTAAACTTATTGCAAATTTAGTATCAGAAGCCTTTATAGGTACGGTCAACCAATTTGAATCCTAGGCCACTCTAGAACCCTGTCTTATTTAAACCATGTTCTATTTGCCATAAGAAGTCACATTGACGTTTACTGTGCAAAGGTTCTACAGTGGCCTAGGATTCAAATTGGTTGACTGTACAAGTTTTTATTCAACTTGCCTTGTTAGTAGGTATGTTAGTTTGAGTCAAAACGTAGAAGCTAAATTTGACCCACTTTCCGGTTTCCAATTGAGCTGAAATTTTGCACACGTATTAGTACGTTGCTTCTGGAAAGTTATGTATGAAAATTTTGGCATAATTAATGGAAGGTTTTTTTTGATTGGGATATGTACATTATAGGCCGAAGTTATTTTTCATCAATCCTCCCCATCCCTCCCCCCTCTGCGTCACCCCTCTTCCCCTCCTTAAATAGCCGAAAATTCGGTTTTTCGCGATTTCTGACAAACCCGTTGAAGATACAGAAAAAACGTGTAGGAAAAAAGTAATCTTTAATAAATTTACTACAAATCGTTCATTGACACTTTGGTTCTAGCACTTATAGTTTTCGCGTGACCCATCACGAAAGTTGGTCCTTTGCTGAAATTTTCTTTAGTGAATGTTAAGTTTTCTCCCAAATTGCTTACGAAATCTGTTTGATATTACTAAAATATTATAAACTGAAAATGAATTTCAGGGGGAAAAAATCACTACCATGGGTGGAACTTACGGCTTCTGGATTGATACTCCAGGGCTCTACCAACAGCTACCAAAAGCTCATCCTTAGTTATCGATATACTATATGGATCAATGGTACTCCTAGCGACTACTACCGTGAAAATATTACGTCTTAAATAGTTACTGGAATTCCAAGACATATTGAAAATTCCACCCATTATAGTGATTTTTCCCCTTAGTTTTATTTTAGTCATGAGTTACAATATTTTAGTCATATCAAACAAATTTCGACGATTTCGTAAGCATTTGGGGCGAAAACTTAACATTCATTAAAGAAAATTGCAGCAAAGGACCAACTTTCGTGACGGATCACGCGAAAACTATAAGTGCTAGAACCAAAGTGTTAATGAAGGATTTGTAGTAAATTTATTAAGGATTATTTCGTTCCTACGCGCCTTTTCTGTATCTTCAACAGTTTTGCCAGAAATCGAGAAAAACCGCATTTTCGGCACTTTAAGGGAGGGTAGAGGGGTGACGCAGAGGGAGAGGAGTGGGGAGGGTTGATGAAAAATAACTTCGGTCTATAACGTACATATTTCAATTAAAAAAAACCTTCCATTAATTATGCCGTAATTTTAGCTAATTTCCCCTACTATAATTATGTAAATCAAGTGACAATGCAATATTATGGTATCATGGAGCTAATCTGATGATGGAGCAGAAAGGTGATCATAGGAACTCTGTTATGAAACGTCGTATCCCCATTGAGTCAGGGGTTTTTAGAAATGTCTCGGAGAGCAATAAATATTTTTTTTGCAAAAAAACTTTTTATAAATTGGGAGGTGTAATTTTTTATTATCTCTTACATAGCATTAAGAAGAAAAATCGACCAAGAGCGCGTCAGTGTAGGCTTCCGTAGTTTCCGACATTTTACATAATGACAATTTAATAAATACCGTAATTTGGGGTGAAAAGGGTTCCGGGGGTATATAATGTTATTATATTTCTTGACATATTCCTTATATTTTCCGCAATCAAAGTAGGAAAATAATATATTATGTTTTTTTTTTTATTATTATTATTGGTATTTAGGACAACAGCCGTAAATATTCAACTTACATAGGTATTTTTACATAGTCTTAGGCCAATAACAGTTATCTGTTGAGTGAAAAGTTATTATACACAATATGTTACTAAAAAAAAAATGTGTTACATATTTAAAATTACAGTGAAAATGTGCAAGCCACACATTTTTATTTACAGTTTCATGTCTGTCAAAGTTGACGTTCAAATTTATTGGATTTTTACTCATTTTAATCGTTCATTATCCTTTTGAATGTGTATACACTTCTAAAGTTTATGTATAACAGAAAATCATAAGACATATTTTCATTTTTATAATGGTTTTCATGAAGAAAGCGATGCAACTGTGTTGGGGAATTTTTACGGGATGAATAAATATCCGCGGCCTGAGGGGTGAATGGGATCAGGAATGGGGCAATCGGGTCGGAAAGGGGTGAATAGGTTTACGAAGGGGCTGATTAGGGTCGGAAGAGGGGTGAATTGGGATGTGTGGTCAATGCTTGTCACATTGTATAAAATATATATAACTTACCTAAAGTGGTATTTTTATGAATGACCTCTCTGTATATGGACGCAATTTATACGTCAATGTATTGCTTCGTAGTTAGACTAGATACAAGAAATTAACACTTAGAAATGTTAATCACACTTCTGTCTACCTCCACGTTTCTACTTAAGTCCGCAAAAATCACCCATGGTTGCTATAATATAGACGGATTACTTTAAAATAAAAATCATAAGTATGAAACTATACAACTAGGGAAGAAATAAAATTATTTTATTGAATCATTTTTGATTTGTTCTTTTTCAAGTTTATATAAATAATAAATTTTCAATTCGCTCAAAGGTTGGAAGAGATCCCTTATAGGGATAAGTTCGCCTTTGTACATACTGTATTTTTATGTCCTAACTTGTCTTATGTACAATAAAGTGTTCACATACATACATACATATATTGAAATAGATATCATACACGAAAGAAAAAACGACAAGGCCCACGGTGGCTGAGCCGGGAATCGAACCGGGTCTTCAGCTTACGCAGCTAACGTTATTACCACTAGGCCACCAGGCCAGGTTAAAAAAACCGGCCAAATGAGAATCTATTTTCGCACAATTGTAAAACTAAATTATTTTTACTAGTTACCTCCAAAATACCAAATAAAATTGGGCTACATAGTACATCGTTTTCTGAAGATTTTGGGTTCATGGGGTCGGAACGGGTATAAGTAACGTAATTTATGGTGAATAGGGCCAAAACCGACTTTTGAACGTCGATAGCAGTTTTTTTATATGTGCCATGCTAATTTTTTACACAAAAAATCTTCCGGCAGTGTGAACTTCGGTTTGTCTTTGAAAATATGTCGTTTTATTTAGTAATTTTCGCTCACCCTAACGTTGGAGTGAATAGGGTCGGGAAGGGGGTGAATAGGGAAAAGGGTTGACTCTTTCGGATTGCGAACAAAATATGACCTGTCACGAGCGTATTATATTTATTTTACCAAAAAATAAGGATTTAATATGTTATGAGTGGTCGGTAATGAAATCTACACATATTATGATAACCCTTAACCAACCTTTATAGTTAGATGGTGCTCTGACGCGGTGAATAAATAAGTATGGTCGTGGGCAGTGCGGATAACGTGTCAAAATATAAGCATAGTTTGTTGCTATTTTTCATGTTTAAATAAACTTCTAAACTAACGTAGTGGGTATTAAAGTAAAAGGTTCACAGTGAATATTATGTTGCCAGAAATGTGTTTAGCTATACCATTGTATTGAATTTTGTATCATAAAGTCAAACTAGGTATTTACTACTAATGATTTACTCTGTGGGGTGTCTTTGATCACTTGCATGGGGTAACATTGACCATAATGACACATAGTTAATTATTGTCTGATTTTGTCACGGTACTTGTTGAGGCTGATAATTTGATCGCTTCTTGTGATAAATATTGAAATAATTGCAAATAAAGTTGGTTTTTCGAAGATGTTAATTTTTATTCTTGATCAAAGTAACCCCAAAATAGCGTTAAAGAGTTGTAATATTTGACTGCGAACCATTTTTTTTTATCTTTTCTTGACATAAAATACTTTTGTAAGGGATTACATTCGATTATCATTAAAAAAAATATATAGTGTATCAAAGTAACCCCAATGTCAGTTTATGTTTGATCACATCGTTTTTTTTCTGCGTACATTATTTTATTTATTTATTTATTTATTCCTTATTGCACATAAAAGAATAAGTACAAATGGTGGGCATAATGCCTTAAGGCATTCTCTACCAGTCAACCACTGGGTTAAAAAGAATTCATACGTGCAGGCATCGTGACAGAAAACAATAATCCTGATATCACTTATTTTGTTACCTTTTTAGATTTTTAGCAGGAAAAGACTAAAAAAGTTGATGGTCCCATTTTTTTTCTTCCTTAGTTACCTTACGTTGACCAATTTTGGAATTTATACTTCTCTAACTCCTACATTTAATGGGTAAAAACACCTATTAAATGTAGAAGCTAGAGAAGTTTAAATTCCCAAATTGGTCAATGTAACCCCAGTTTACGGTAGACACCGTCAAACTATTCTAATAATTCTCTTTTTATTTGAAAGAAAATTCGTTACGATAATATGCATATAAAATATGCAATCTAAGATAAAAAATGCTTTTCATATAATTAGTTACAAACTTAGTTCAGATTTTTTTTTTACAACTTTTAAAAATTGTTCTACCTATCAAGTTCAAAATAATTTTCCTAGAAAGTCTTTTTTCTATTCCCGAACTATTATTCGTCATTTACAGGGTCGTGCATAGATCTTTAAAACCCTACATAAAAGTCTATTCCCCAAAGCCAGTGTCCGCCGGCTTTCCGCGCATGCGCGCAGTATCGAAAAAACTGAAAACGCATTGTTTGGCTCTGTAACCATGGCAACGCCTTATAACGATACGGCGCGCGTGCGCGGAAGGCTTTGGGCAGCTGAGCTGACAGTGCAAACCTTTGCGTCAAAATACAGGAAACAGTGTGAATTTCACGAAAGTTATTCAAGAAACCTATTAAAAACTAAGTGCATGGTCGTAGAAAAAGTATTGTATGCAACGGTGTTTAACTGAGTCAAAAAATACTCGTGGTGTCTTAATAACAATTTTCGGCTTCGCCTCAAATTGTTACCCACGCCACTCGTCTTTTTTGATCTCCTTTAAACGCCTGTTGCATAAAATACTATTTAAAGTTCTGCTTTTGAGATTTTTTCATATTTGTGAAAATAGCCCTTATGGCCTGAAATACGGCATACGGCAGTGATATTGACATTGACATATGCTTTTTCGTATTTTGATGGTATTTTGACTGCACTGTATTTTTTGCCATGCTAATTTGAACCTTATCTCTGAGCGATGTTTTTTAATTTTCAGTTACATCACAGATGTGTATGACATGACATCTAAGTATTTAGCCATTTAAAAGAAACTACAAGGGGCTTTACAGACGTGGCGACTGCAACTGGTACAGGGCCTAAGCCATAATTTAAAATTATATTGTGATTTTATATGTATTTGTGGTTTATTTAATACTAAGTATGAGTTTCAACATTTTCAACTCAAGGAACTGAAATTAAGAGAAGGGACTCGGAAATTGGGTAAGATCAAGAGTCTGATGCAGATGGCGATGGCAGTATTGGATAAGATAAGATATGCGTCGATATTCCCTGTCTTTCTTTGTGTCTCTGACATGACTGCTGCTAGCTGTACTCTATTCATTAGGTTTTTATTTTATACACATACTTTATTTTTGTATCAAAATAAATGATAAATTGATAAAAAACCTAACGACCAAAAATAATAAAGTACCTATCTGTTAGTCTTTAATACACCCCGCATATACGTAATGCACAGCACAGGCCTCCGAAGACCGGCAGGGCAATCATGGTCGCGCGATAAATGGTATAACATCGGGCCGTCCCTATCGCACTTACAAATAGTGTGATAGGGCTGATGTTTTATCATTTATCACGCGACCATAATTGTCTACCTGGAGGTATCGGCCTTTAGCCCTTCACACACGTCTTTGAATAATGTTTGCGGGGATAGGCAGGCTGACGATTTTTAATCTAAGTATAGAAAAGTAACGCAAAATGAAGTGCAAAGTAATTTGAAATACACCTAGATAAACAATCAATTGAATAAGGAACGTTATCTACGTATTTAGGTAAATTTAAGTCACATGAGACATGAACAGAGAAGGAAAGCTAGATGATGCGTATTTTTTCTCTGTCTTCTTGTATGCTACCTTTTTTACAGTTTTAATTTCTCAAAGGAGGTCAGTAGTTGACTACAAACTCAAAATAACACTCTTGAAAAAAATTAAGGGTCACTGACCTTTCACAGTAAATTGAGGTAGTGTGAGTGAAGGGTGTTTGTGTGTGTAATGGGGTAATTTGACAGATTCTGAAAATTCTCCCTGCTCTACCCCCTCTTAACCAATTTTCTGAACAGTAGTCAGTAATTCATTTACGAGAACTTAAAATGTGCCGTTATCTGGGTAAAGGGACCTGATTGTGGGTGGCGCTTACGTCCCGCGGCGTCGTATTTGTATACAAACATCGTTCATAACGCCGTAAGCGTCATCGACAATAAGGTCCCTTTACCCAGATAACGTCACAAATTATCTTCTTTTATAGGCCCATGTTGATATAAGGGTTCCTGAGGATATACCCAATCTAATGCAATTTCCGTGTTCCGTGTCTTCTTAATTATGGTCGAGCGCTTATAGATAGTTCTCCATAAGTGTAAGCGGTTGTGATCTAGTTTACCCGAAAGATTCGCAGTATTTGCCTTAAACTCACTTCAAGATTAAAATTTATGTAAAGATAATATGTCCGATTGAACATAATTATAACATGTCTTCTTGGATTTGTAGTCTAATAATGTTATGAAATAAAATTAGCGCGTGTAGGTAGGAAGGTAGTACACTTATCTACATGTATAATAAAAATAAGTACCTGCATATAAATTTGCAATGTAATATCGTACTAGACAATTTATCTTAATATAAACGACTAATACAAGCTCCATTAACGTCTAATTGCAATTCAAATAATTCGCTATACTGTTTACAAACGTTAATATATTTACAAATTGACACAAGTTATGTGCTGACCATTCCTTAAGCTAAGTAGGTACATATTTATCAATCGAGCTCAAAGACTGGCCTTAGATAAAGCGTGCTATGTAAACACTGAAGTAAACAATTAAAGCTTAATTTAATCGTAATTGTGTTGGGTATGAGCAAATCGCAAAACGGATCTCGGTGATTATGGGACTGAAAGCGATTGGCTGGGGCTGGGGCTTTAAAAATATGTAATGAAATTTTTATCACCTACTGGTTCAAATGTTAGTAGGTATTTCTTTCAAGAAATAAAATCGTGTGGGAAGCACAAGCAAGTTTGTTGGATTCGAGACAGGAAAAAAGATTTTTCAGAATAATAAAGGAAAAGTCATTTCATAGTTTTTGAAAATTCATCCCAGTTTGTAACCGGAACGATATTATTTGTGAGTAGAGGGCGTACGATCAGCCAAGAAAGTGGTGTACTTTTCGACTCTACTTTTAAACACATAAGATCTAAAAGTGGTAAACCATTTTTTTGGCCGACTGTACAAGTGTAAAACTCTCTAGAAAAACTGAATACTTAAAAACATCAAATTGAAGCCTTATAATTTCATCCCATTAGAGGATCAAAAAGGGGTCAAAAAACCTGGTCTATAGTCTACGAGTATAATCTATTTTGACGACCGGTCTGGCCTAGCGCGTAGTGACACTAGTGACCCTGCCTGCTACGCCGCGGTCCCGGGTTCGAATCCCGGTAAGGGCATTTATTTGTGTGATGAGCACAGATATTTGTTCCCGAGTCATGGATGTTTTCAATGTATATAAGTATTTGTATATTATATATATCGTTGTCTGGGTACCCACAACACAAGCCTTCTTGAGCTTACCGTGGGGCTCAGTCAATTTGTGTAAGAATGTCCTATAATATTTATTTATATTTACATAGGTACCTATACCATACCTATGCTTAAAACGGGTCATGTAGCAATCATAGTTCTAGAGAAGGGTTTAAACTTGACACACTTGTACTACTTATCTCTAAAATATTGACCAAAAGCGCCCTTAAGGAGCAAGGTTAAAGTATCAATAGAATGGAATATTGAATTGAGCGTGGGGTCGCGATAATGTGACCCCCTCCTTATCTAGCCGCCGCACTCGGCGAGACGCTATTTCGTATTTACACACCATTTATCTGCTTAGATTGCGTGCTCAGTATCGGAGGTTTGCTTTGTTTTATGCCCGATTAGGTATAAGTAACGAGTAAAAAGTATAAAAATGTTCGTGGATACTTTTAGTTGAAAGGGCTATGGGGCAGTCTCCATTTGGCCCACTTTGGCTACGTCTTCGTATTCACATTATCCGATCCCGATATCGGATGAAGGAAGGATTTCAATGGAAAAAATCCAAGATGGCGCCTATAATGTATGAGATATCGGTCCGACATCCGATATCGGATCGGATAATGTGAAAACGCACTTACAGTGACGAGCTACAGGTTGGTTACGGTCAACAAATTCGTACGAGCTTCGTCGTGAAGAAGTTGCTTAGAAATTCATTGCCTTTATAGCTCTGACTTTTGTAGATAAATCAGTCAACAATAAATTGTCCACATCGAGTAGTTGTTTAACGACGGTGTTTGACCAACTTTAAATATTTCTTGAATTTTAGTATCTTTAATACGTGTAGGCCGGCAACAGACAGTCTTAAATTTCATAATCTTATGAAATCAGATCGAGTGCCTGCCACACACATTCTTAAAATTCAGATTATTCACAATCTGTCAGATCAATCTGAAAAAAAATCATAATCTTAAAAAATAAGACTGTGTGTGGACAGTTGCGAAATTGTATGGAAATGCGTGCACTCGATTTGATTTCATAAGGTTATGATTTGTTCGGGCAGTTCTCAGGAGGCGCGTTTTTACGTGTCCAAGGCAAAAAACGTCAAAACGGACTGTTTTAAAAATCTGAATTAATTCAGGCATAATCTTTAGCCTCTGTTCTTTTTGGTACACTATAAAATGATTTATTTAACTATTATATGTATAATATAAGTAATAAAATATTTAATGCGGAAAATGACCTTCGGTGGGCATGTCCCGCACCCACAATATGCAAAACAAAAAATCATAACACAAGATGGAGTTGTTAATCGCAGTTGTTATAGATATTCACATATAAGGTATTAGTTACCCTATCATATTTTCTGTATAAAAATAATATGTCAGCTAAACTCATCGAGCAAAGACAAATTTACCATGTGTCCCGGGCTAGTGACTGATTTCGGTGTAATTTTTTAAACATGACAGAACTCTTACAAATTAGTAGATTAGGGACATAGTGGCACAAATATAGTTAGTTTTAGCTATGTTTTAACCATTCAGTGTAGAGGAGATCAAGTATCGTTTTATAAAGGGGACTTTTGAAGGTTTCTCAATCGTTCGCAGGGTTTGGTCCCATGTTTTTTTACCATTCGGTGGATCAATTTACTCCCATAGTTTAAGTGCATTTGTCGTTATGTACGGTACTAATAAATCCTTGAAAGTATGTTATTACGTCATTATGACACCTCCTCTGTATCATGCAAGCTATTGCAGTTATCTCCAAAAAAGCTATAAAATTTGATATCAGTGGAGTTGATTTCCGTGGTTTCGGTGGATTTTTTGACCACCGATATCAAAAAAAGTGACCACCGACTTCGATTGCCACGTTGTAAACTGATTAAATGTCCATTATTTTCTAACATTTCATACTTAAATAGTACGATATACTTTGTAAAAACAAATAACTAGGTTTCTAAGCAAATTAAGCCATACTAAGGGTGCAAAATTCTCTACTCAATAACGACTAGCATATTACCATGTTAAATTTAGTAAAATTGCGTGATTATGAGCCTTTTTACATGACCCTTCATCGAATTAAAATGAAAAATATCAATAAATTGAATAATACGTTATATATTAAGTTGATATGTGGAATAATGTGTAAAAAATTGAATTCGGTGGGGCAAATTGATTACAGTGCCCATACATAATTTCGGTGATTTTAAAATGTCAAATTTCTTACAAACTATAAGGTTCTAATGGAGGCCTCCACCACCAATATTTTTTATATTTAGGCTAGATTTTAGTAAATTGACTGACATATCAATAAAGTAGTAAATAAAAATCAGCACCGAAATCAGGCACCGAACGTCATCCCTGAGAATCGCCCGTTCAGATTATGAATTTTAAGACTATCTGTTGCCGGCCTTGACTACGTCGAGTGTCTTCAAATTGGTTTCATTCACTTAGCTTTTTTTTTACTTAACTGATGCTGACTTTACTAGTTATACGACCATTAACTAAACGTTATCAACTAATTAATTATCATCTCAAACCCGCCAATGATCTGGCGACCTTTCAGTGGAGTTCATAACTTAATAACTTTATTTAATATAAAAGACGAGACCACGCGGGCTGCATCGTAATTACTTATCGTAAACAACCAATTTATTTAAGTATATGTAGTCTTGATCAGCACCTAAGACCCCAGTACCAAACTTTTTAAAACGTTCTAAAGCTCATGTTACACTGGGTGAAATACTTTTCTTAGTAATGCAATGGCGTGGCAGACTAATAAAATAAACATGCTTAAGTAGCTCTTCATTGATAATCGTTAAGTGATGTAACTTCGTTTGAGTGTTCTCAATTGGCGTCGTTATAACCAGATTTGATTAAGCCCTATTTGTGGGTCAGAGAAACCGTTCAATTAGTGTAACTACGTTAGTATAGATTGGTCGTATCTGTCGACTAAAAGTGTCTAAAAGTCGGCTTTATAGAGTTGTGAAAAAATGACTTCTGTGGACAATATCAAAAAAGTTGACGACTCTACATACATACCTACCTACCACGAACCTAGCTCGTTTTTAGGGTTCCGTAGTCAACTAGGAACCCTTATAGTTTCGCCATGTCTGTCTGTCCGTCCGTCCGTCCGTCCGTCCGTCCGCGGATAATCTCAGTAACCGTTAGCACTAGAAAGCTGAAATTTGGTACCAATATGTATATCAATCACGCCAACAAAGTGCAAAAATAAAAAATGGAAAAAAAATGTTTTATTAGGGTACCCCCCCTACATGTAAAGTGGGGGCTGATATTTTTTTTCATTTCAACCCCAACGTGTGATATATTGTTGGATAGGTATTTAAAAATGAATAAAGGTTTACTAAGATTGGTTTTTGATAATATTAATATTTTCGGAAATAATCGCTCCTAAAGGAAAAAAAAGTGCGTCCCCTCCCCTCTAACTTTTGAACCATATGTTTAAAAAATATGAAATAAATCACAGAAGTAGACCTTTATAAAGACTTTCTAGGAAAATTGTTTTGAACTTGATATGTTTAGTAGTTTTTGAGAAAAATACGGAAAACTACGGAACCCTACACTGAGCGTGGCCCGACACGCTCTTGGCCGGTTTTTTCTTATTTGAGTCTCGGTTCGTTCTCAAAAAAGTGGCACCGTCAGGGTAAAGTGAATGAAAAAAAATGAAAATGGTTTTTTGTACCTTTTTGGATTTAAATATGTTTTTGAGTGCATCAATGATACGGAATTTTCAGGAGGGAACGAAATAGTCGTAAAAACGTAGAACTTATAGCAAGTTGAAATTTTAGACATACAGGAGAAAGTGAATAGACAGGGTAGCAGGGAAAACGTGGCAGGATAAAGAGAGTTTGAATAAAAAAACAAGTTTACCACTAATAATTCAACGTATATCGACTATTATGATTTCGTTAGGATTCAATTTTTTTTCTTTAAGTAGAAACAAAAGCAAAAAAAAGTATTTTTTTAAACAATATCCATTATTTTTTATTCAAAACAGTTGAAGTACAGTAAGTGATATCTGATTATTATTTTCAGTCACGATGCCTGCAGTGTTTGACTGGTAGAGAATGCCTAAAGGCATTATGTACACCATTATGTACTTTTTTATGTGCAATAAAGAATAAATAAATAAGTACCTACAATCACAGTCTTGTAAAACAACAAAGCACATATCATGATTCACAATGTGAGTTGTACTTGTGCATGTAATGCCTGCAATGGCTGCCCCAGTGGAAGAGTTGGTTCCTCTCCTTGATGTCTCCTTGGTAACATATGTCGAGATAATGAGGTCAGTATTTAAAATGAGGGCCACTCTAGGGCCGGACGGTGTGCCTTGGCTCTTTAAACATCTTGGAAGTAGATTACGTGGCCACATTGACGACTGCCTCCGAGAGGGTATATATTCTCGTTGGAAGGTGGGCAGACTGTGTCTTTCGAAAAAGGGTAGTCCAGCTGACTGTCCCTTAGGATACCGTCCCATTGCCCTCCTAGATGAAACTGGCACGATGTTGAGCGCATCATCGTAAGTCTCATCTACTGCTGTGCACGCATTTTGAAAGACACGTGCCCAAACATCAGAGATCGGGTTCTGGGAGAAGCGATAGACGCAATTGATGCGCTGCATAAATACAGCGGTCTGGTAGTAGAGAAAAGGCAGGGAGCTATCGCAGTATCTCTTGACATTGCCAATTACTTCGGCTTTCTTCCTTATGTGATAATAAAATAGGCGCATTGCTTCCACGATGCGCCTTTCTATTTGAAGATCATCATTCACCATAGGGCATTACCTTGCAGATAGAGTACTGCTCAATGAATCAGGAGGAAGATACCTAGAAAGACGAATGGAGTGTGGTGTTCCTACCGGCTGCGCCATATAAACGTATAGGGACAGGTCAATGAGACTACGTGCTCAAATCAAGACTGACTTCTTTATTCTTCTTCTTACCCACATGCATATTCATAATAATCATAACCTACCCACAGTTTTCCACAGGGGTCGGTACTGGGCGCCTGCTCTGGAGCATCGGCTTTGACTTGGCTATCAGAGTAGTCCAACTTCTCCGCATGATCACCATTTGTTATGCCGATGACACAATAGTAGCCGTGAGGGGAAGAAAGTACCAGGATAATAAGAAGAGCCACAGTGGCAACTGAGCTCACAGTTAGGCGCATTAACACATTCGCTACCAGACAAAAAATAGCGCACTACGCCAGAAACCAGTCGTAATTTATAACCGCCCGCTTGTATGAGGTGACCCGCCTAGCGGGTTCTCCGGCATCCGAGCAAAGTTCACGAGTACCCGTCAGGCGGGTTCTTAGTTGCGGAAGTGTTAATTTGTTTGGGCTTGCGGTGTTACTTGCCACGACCGATGACGTGGTTTTCGAAGGAAAGGTTGGCTTCTGTCCGAAGAAAGTGATTGCTGCCGACCTAGCCAAAATGATAATCGTTGACGCTATACGCCGATCGAAATGCAATCTGGTTCTGTAATGCCTATATACAAGAGCGATAGGGATGTTGCCTTGCCTATTGGCGGTGAGGCGGTCCCTCTTACGCCCCAAATTAAGTACTTGGGCTTAAATTCAAACCAAAATTGGTACTCCGAGGAACATTTTATCAAATTGGTTCCTAGCCTCGACGGGACTGCTTCGGCGCTGAGCAGACTATTGCCCAATATCGAAGGACCCAATGCCCCATATCGGCGCTTATATGCGAACGTCATCCGCAGCGTGTATACAAAATTTCAGCTCAGTCGGTTGAATATTTCTGCTTCAAATTGGGTTGCAAGATTTGACCTCAACATACATACAAACATACATACATGCATACATTGCAAGTTAGTAAAAACCATGTCAAAATAGCTTTTTTTTACTTGTATTTCTTTATCCTGTCAACAGTCACTTTACCCTGCAGAGTGATGGCAGGATAAAGTTACACAGGGTGTAGTGAAAATCCGGTTAACTAGATATTATCTCCGAAACTGTTGATAATACAACTGTCATAATTTTAATATACATAGTTATACTTCAATACAACATTAAAATGTTATTGGTAAAAAAACTGCCGTATTAATATTTTAAAATAATCATGCCAGAATAAAGTGGACATACCTGTTACAAACTCCGAACGTCACACTTTGAAAACTTCTAACCACAAGACCGCAGCACCTCACACACAAACCTTTACACCGGCGGCTAGAACCATACTGGCTACGTGTTTTACGTATATTAGGGCCTCAATAAGACTTTCTGTGTGTGAGTGAGGTGCAATACCGCGGACGCACAGGATATGGAGAAAATATCGCTGGACAAACTTTGAAGGTGAAAATTAGTGTTCAAAAGTAATCGAAACATCCCGTGCAACGTATATTTAAGAATATAGTAGTCTATTCTCTACAAAAAACGATATTTTATTATCATAAAACTGCAATTTAATAATTTATAGAGCGAAAACTTGAGCAGTGTCGCGTTGTGACAAGGCAGGGTACAGTAGAAAACGGTCTTCTTTATTTTTTTTTTACAAAAGTATTATATTTATAGAAAAAATATGTGTTGGCCTCGATGTGTCACGTTAATGCCTACTTATGAAAATTTTAATTATATGTGAAAATTATATATTTCGCATACTTTCTATTCAAAAACGTGATGGCAGGGTACGATGCCACTATTTTGAGAATTACCCCTCAAGTCGTGTCTCGAGTCGTGAATCTTTCTCACTTGATGGTCTCATCGGAAGATCAGCGCTGGAAGTCACCAGCAACACGCTGAGATGATACCTATTTCATATTTCATGGCACTTCATTCCTTTCTGTCTTGTTGTTATTATGTGTATTTTGTCTTGCCTGTGTTCACGAATAATTGTTTATTCTATTCTAAGTACCTCCTAAGATGCAGCCTAAAAAATTGCTTTAGATTTCCTTAACAGAAGTTTAAAATTCGAACTCGAGCAGTTAGACACATATAGGGTTTGCAATATCCGCCGATTTCTCGGATCCGGATATTTCGGATCTTAAAATTTGACGGATCCGGATATCCGGATATTTCGGATAAAACGGATTCGTGTTGAAAAGTTAACTTTTTACAGGGATTTCGTCAAATCAAAGCTGCTGTTACTGGAATAAAATAATTTAAACTCAGAAAACAACATAAATATTGTGTATTATTGTGTCATTAACTTTTTAGACAAAGTTTTAACACATCATTAATGTGACTCCCATTTTACAGCATATAGTTGGTACTGACCCTGCCTGCTTCGCCGCGGTCCTGGGTTCGAATCCCGGTAAGGCCATTTATTTGTGTGATGAGCACAGATATTTGTTCCTGAGTCATGGATGTTTTCTATGTATATAAGTATTTATATATTATACCTCTATATATCGTTGTCTGAGTACCCTCAACACAAGCCTTCTTGAGCTTACCGTGGGCTTCAGTCAATCTGTGTAAGAATCTGTATAATATTTATTTATTTATTTAATACATATAACACTAAACAGTAGGCCAATTTTTTTGATTAACATAAGCTAATACAGGGTAATTCAGTGTTCACGAATACCTCCGTAATCTCCGTATTCACTGGGACGTCAATCTTCTGTACCCACAGCTAATACATCCATGCAGAAGTAGGAATAAAAGTTAAAATAATATAATTTACTTGCGTTGGCCCCGGGAGTGTCAACAACCTACACAAAAAGTGTTACACTTGTAAAATATGTCACACATATCTAGTTAACATGTACCAATTTCATGCTTCAATGCCTACTTCCTGTACCTTTAATACTCGTAGCTCATTAAATCCGGCTGTATTAGAACATTCTTCCGTTATTATATGTTAAAATTAATCGAAATTGGCTGAGCAGTTCCAAAATACTGTGGAATGAATTGTCGCCAGCGGTATTTCCGTACGAATACGACCTTCAGGAAAAGAGCACTCCCAGCCTAAAGGCTGGCAACGCACCTCCAACCCTTTTGGCGTTTAGGGAGTCCATGGGCGGGATTGATCGCTTACCATCAGACGACCTGTCTGCTAATTAGACTTCCATCTCGTAAATGAAAAATATAGTGGTTTTGGATTCAGCCTATAACATTTTTATAAAGGTAATTAATTTATCTCTAAGCTTTCTTAGAAGCATCCATTGCAGTCGTTTCTACTTTATACAAATTTAATAATTTATGACTATTCCTATCGGGATGCATCCAGTTAGTAATGACTATCGACGGCAGTTTTAAAAACTATGGTTTACTGCTCATTTCGTTTAGTTAAGAAAAATTAAGTAATACATATTAATTTCATGGATTCATCGCATGGCGTAATGTACATAACCTAAATTAGCTTGTTATTCTGTAGTATTTAAATGAAATAAGTGTGAGTAAACATTTTAAACGACAAAATACACGAAATAATTTATAAGTTTTATTAGAAAGTACTTTCTGGTATGGATCGATGGCCATATTTAACGGATCCGTATTATCCGTATTATCCGGATCCTCGGAGTCCTCGGATCCGGATCTCAAATTCAACGGATATCCGGATAATTCGGATATCCGGATCTCAAACCCTAGATACATAGGTACATACATGATGATGATGATGATGATGTTACCTATACGTAGACTTAGATAGTAGGTATTACAAGGTACAGAACTGAAGATCGAACTTTGTTTGAGCTGTCCAAAATCTGAGATCACAAAGAAATGCTTTGTGACTAAAGTGTTCAGAATCTAGGCAGATTTAACGGATGACTGTATATCGTCTAATTTTAAACCTAACCGCCATGACGGCATCGGCTGAACAAAGCGAAAGGACTAGGACAAAATAAGTCCTTGGCCAAGATCCAGACGAGCTTTTTGTGATTTCAATTAAGGACCTTAGCAGCTAAAACATTAGATACCTTTAAGGTTTGTAGATTTTATTAATGAATTCCATGAGAACGAGTGCATAGGCTGGTGATATTGTATATTCATCTGTGCCTTGATAAAATACCTAACAGTAACATATATAGTTGCAGGTAACTACAGATGTAATGACAAACTAGAGTCATCAGAATATTTCATCTTGTCCTGCAGTCGCACAGCAAAAACCTTTTCAATAGACTGAACCGTAAATTAAATATATGACTTATATTATTCCCATTAATCCCATACATTAAAAATGCGACCGCCTAAAGTAGATGGCGCCACTAAAAAAATGCCTTGTTGCCATCGATTATAGTTGTAGTACCTACTTAATCGATAGCATAAGGCATTTTTAGTGGCGCCATCTACTTTTTGTACGCCTTTAGGCGGTTGGATTTTAATGTATGGGATGGTATAAGAACCAGCTGTAATCAGCCCATAAACATAATGATAAGGAACATTAAGATAGTTCCAAGTATATAATTTTCCTTGTTTTCATAGGTATATGCAAAGTTCTAAATGTGTGTCACATCATGAAAGCTTGTCTAAGTTATCGGCCCTTCGGTTACGTAGCACTCAAACAAAACATATAGCCTCGAGCAAGAACTTTACTGTAGGTGTTTGCCCATCGTGTGTGGCATTGTTGTTGTTTGTTACCTAAGAAGATAAAGCTAACTCTACATCACGCAGCAATCAGAATACTGTACTGTACTTCTACATACCTGCTCCAAAAAATGGGGTTTTAGGAAGAAAAAAAGATGAGATTTATTGTTTACTTTTACGTCTTAAGAGGATACGGTAGCGAAAATGCTAAAATGGATAGGAGCCCCCCTTTCAACTTGGGAATTTTAGTTAAATATACAAGTGTTATTAACTAGATTTATCGAAAAAACATTGTCCATTAAGAACAACTCAGTCAAAAGATATTTCAAAAAAATCTTTCAAATCAAGGTTCCGCTCTCGACTCTTTCCTCCTTCAAAACTTAATCAAAGGGGGTAGAGCAGGGAGAATTTTCAGAATCTGTCAAATTACCCCATTACACACACAAACACCCTTCACTCACACTACCTCAATTTACTGTGAAAGGTCAGTGACCCTTAATTTTTTTCAAGAGTGTTATTTTGAGTTTGTAGTCAACTACTTACCTCCTTTGAGAAATTAAACTGTAAAAAAGGTAGCATACAAGAAGACAGAGAAAAAATTCGCATCATCTAGCTTTCCTTCTCTGTTCATGTCTCATGTGACTTAAATTTACCTAAATATGTAGATAACGTTCCTTACTCAGTTGATTGTTTATCTAGGTGTATTTCAAATTACTTTGCACTTCATTTTGCGTTACTTTTCTATACTTACTTAGATTAAAAATCGTCAGCCTGCCTATCCCCGCAAACATTATTCAAAGTCTTATGTGAAGGCCGATACCTCCAGGCAGACAATTATGGTCGCGTGATAAATGATAAAACATTCAGCCCTATCGCACTATTTGTAAGTGCAATAGGGACGGTCCGATGTTTTATCATTTATCGCGCGACTATGATTGCCCTGCAGGTCTTCAGAGGCCTGTGCTGTTCATTACGTATATATACAGATATTTTCTTTATTCTTTTTGGTCGTTAGGTTTTTTTTTCATTTAGTTTGATACAAAATAAAGTATGTGTATAAAATAAAAACCTAATGAATAGAGTACAGCTAGCAGCAGTCAAGTCAGAGACACAAAGAAAGACAGGGAATATCGACGCATATCTTATCTTATCCCAATACCGCCATCGCCATCTGCATCAGACTCTTTATCTTACCCAATTTCCGAGTCTCTTCTCTAAATTTCAGTTTCTTGAGTTGAAAATGTTGAAACTCATACTTAGTAATAAATAAAACACAAAAAAACATATAAAAATCACAATATAATTTTAAATTATAGCTTAGACCCTGTACCAGTTGCAGTCGCCACGTCTGTAAAGTCCCTTGTAGTTTCTTTTAAATGGCTAAATACCTAGATGTTATGTCATAAACATCTGTGACGTGACTGAAAATTAAAAAAACATCGCTCAGAGATAAGGTTCAAATTAGCATGGCAAAAAATACAACAGTGCAGTCAAAATACGAAAAAGCAAATGTCAATGTCAATATCACTGCCGTATTTCAGGCAATAAGGGCTGTTTTCTCAAATATGAAAAAATCTCAAAAGCAGGACTTTATACAGACTTTCTAGGAAAATTATTTTTAACTTGATAGGTAGACCAATTTATAAAAGTTGTACGAAAAAAAATTCTGAACTAAGTTTGTAACTATATATGAAAAGCATTTTTATCTTAGATTGCATATTTTAGTATCGTAACGATTTTTCTTTCAAATAAAAAAAGAATTATTAGAATAGATTCACGGTGTCTACCGTAAACTGGGGTTACATTGACCAATTTGGGAATTTAAACTTCTCTAGCTTCTACATGTAATGGGTAGCTATAGCTAGCTTCTACATTTAATGGGTATTTTTATCCATTAAATGTAAAGAAAGAAAAAAAGGGGCCATCAACTTTTTTAGTCTTTTCCTGCTAAAAATCTAGAAAAGTAACAAAATAATGTACGCAGAAAAAAAAACTATGAGATCAAACTTAAACTGACATTGGGGTTACTTTGATACCCTATGTTTTTTTTAAATGGTAATCGAATGTAACCCCTTGCAAAAGTATTTTATCTCAAGAAAAGATAAAAAAACGGTTCGCACAGTCAAATATTAGAACTCTTTAACGCTTTTTTGGGGTTACTTTGATCAAAAATAAAAATTACCTACCATCTTCGAAAAACCAACTTTATTTGTAATTGTTTCAATATTTATCACACGAAGAGATCAAATTATCTGCCTCAACTCAACAAGTACCGTGACATAATCAGACAATAATCAACTATGTGTCATTATGGTCAATGTTACCCCATGCAAGTGATCAAAGGCACCCCACAGAGTAAATCATTAGTAATAAATGCCTAGTTTGACTTTATGATACAAAACTCAATACTTACAATGGTAGGTATACCTAAGCAGAAACACGTTTCTGGCAAGCTACTTAATATTCACTGTGAACCTTTTACTTGAATACCACTACGTTAGTTTAGAAGTTATTTAAACATGAAAAATAGCAACAAACTATGCTTATATTTTAACACGTTATCCGCACTGCCCACGACCATACTTACTTGTTCACTGCGTCAGAGCACCATTTATAAAGGTTGGTTTAAGGTTATCATATGTGTAGATTTCGATAAATTTATTTTATTAATACATAACCGACTACTCATAACATATTAGTTAGTCAGGTTTTGTTCGTAGTCCAAAAGGGTCAACCCTAGCACTTATCCCTATTCACCCCAACGTTAGGGTGAGCGAAAATTACTAAATAAAACGACATATTTTCAAAGACAAACCGAAGTTCACACCGCTGGAAGATTTTTTGTGTAAAAAATTAGCATGGAACATATAAAAAAAGTGCTATCGACGTTCAAAAGTCGGTTTGGTCTTATTCAGCACAAATTACGGTAGTTCATACCCGTTCCGACCCCATGTACCCAAAATCTTTAGAAAACGATGTACTAAGTAGCCCAAATTGCAGCGCCGTCTCTAGATGAATTGGGTTACTAATTTATGCAAACTACTTAAGTCGCAATAGATGTCATTTCATTTAGTATTTTAGAGGTAACTAGTAAAGATAATTTAGTTTTACAATTGTGCGAAAAAAGATTCTAATTTGGCCAGATTTTTTAACCGACTTCCAAAATTCAAAAGGTTATAAATGTATAGTTTTTTTTTAATATCACTTCTGGTCCAATTTCAAACCCCACAAATATTAACGGCAAACTGATAATGACATTAAGTTTTTTTGAAATAAATTTGTGACATATGTGGGTAGTTTAGTAATTATAGGCACCGACTGATTGTGGATAGGTTTATATTTTCGCTCTCTGCTAATAAATCTTGTATGGAATGGACGTGTTTTCTTTGGTGCCTCTTCATCAGTGCTGATCTTCGGCTGGGAGCATACCTTACAAAATTAAATGCCAAAAAAAAGTTTATTAGTAAAAATTACTTATTTGAAAATATTTCAATAGTTTTCATGCTTATACATTGAAATAGATATCACGCACGAAAGTAAGAACGACAAGGCCCCCTGGTGGCTGAGCCGGGAATCGAACCCGCCATGTCTCTCGCTATACCGTAATCCTCTAAGTGCCACTTGCACCAACGAAGATGGAGGATTAACCTGAGGGTTAACCCACTATTTTACATGGAATTTGACAGTTGACAGCCCACTAACCCTGAGTTAATGGGTTGGTGCAAATGGACCTTATAAGATTCATATACGAGGTGGCCAAAATGTGCCTATCAGAGATAATATACACTAGAGAAATTTCGTTGGGTACCACACGGCGGGCGGGTGGCCTAGTGGTAATGACGTTAGCTGCGTAAGCTGAAGACCCGGGTTCGATTCCCGGCTCGGCCATCAGTAGGCCTTGTCGTTTTTTCTTTCGTGTATGATATCTATTTCAATTTATGTATGTATGTATGTGAACACTTTATTGTACATAAGACAAGTTAGGACATATAAATACAGTATAGTTATGGTGTACAAAGGCGAACTTATCCCTATAAGGTGTCTCTTTCAACCTTTGAGCGAATTGAGAATCTATTATTTATATAAACTTGAAAAAGAACAAATCAAAAATTATTCAATAAAATAATTTTATTTCTTCCATAGTTGTATAGTTTCATACTTATGATTTTTATTTTAAAGTAATCCATTTATATTATAGCAATCATGGGTGAAACGTGGAGGTTGACAGAAGTGTAATTAACATTTCTAAATGTTGATTTCTTGTATCTAGTCTAACTACGAAGCAATACATTGACTTATAAATTGCATCCATATACAGAGAGGTCATTCATAAAAAGATCACTTTAGGTAAGTTATATATCTTTTATACAATTTGACAACCATTGACCACACATCCCAATTCACCCCTCTTCCGACCCTAATCACCCCCTTCGTACACCTATTCACCCCCTTTGCGACCCGATTCCCCCATTCCTGATCCTATTCACCCCTCAGGCCGCGGATATTTATCCATCAAATTGAAATTGAAATTGAAATCGTCTGTCAATGAAAAGAAAATTGTAGTAAGTATGTATGGAACATAAACTTTAGAAGTGTAGGTATACACTACATTCAATGCTCTACAAAGGTATACACAATTCTGAGCAAAATTTTACACAAAAATAAAGTTAAAATGAGTAAATAATACAATAAATTTAAATGCCAACTTTGACAGACATTTTCATGCCCCTAACTAAATATATTATTTTCCCTGGAACTACGGAACCCTACACTGACCGTGACCCGACGCGCTCTTGGCCGGTTTTTCTTCTCAATGAAATGCAGAGATAATAAAAAATTACACCTCCCAATTTATAATAATTTTTTTTTGCAAAAAATTCATTTTTTGCACAAGCTTTACCTTAGCCGACTGTACCTTTCTTTCAACAATCATCTTTTGCTCTCCGAGATGTTTCTAAAAACCCCTTACTCAATGGGGATACGACGTTTCATAACAGAGTTCCTCTGACCACCTTTCTGCTCCATCATCAGATCACCTCCATGATACCATAATATTGCATTGTCACGTGATTTACATATGTGTGCAAAATTTCAGCTCAATCGGAAACCGGAAAGTGGGTCAAATTTAGCTTCTACGTTTTGACCCAAACTAACAAGGCAAGTTGAATAATAGCTTGTAAAAAAGGCTTCTGATATCAGATTTGTAATAAGTTTAGTTGTCATAGTTTAAGAACAGATGAGACAGACATATGCAATGACAATATAAGTGCAGTGTTTCGTGAGATGTCAAATCACCTCATACAACTTACCGCTCTAAGGCAACTAAGGTAGGGTTTGTTATTGCACTTTAATTACATATTAATGATTTCTAGCCCGTAAGATATATATTTGCTTTAACAATGGATAGATAATTATGCAAGTGAGAGTGTAATTTAGATTTTTATAAGGAAACAAATATTTTTAAGCGACCCGATCAGATATTTATACGAATAAGGACCCTCCCACATCTACCGTCTCGCGATCGTAGCGTCGGGCCAACTGTATGGCTAAGCCGCGCCGACGCGACGCGGCGTCTTTTTCCATACAGTTGGCCCGACGCTACGCCCGCGAGACGCTAGAAAGAGAGACTATGTTTTTGCCGGTCACGAAGCATCACAATTTTTTGCCGGGAATATGTCGTCATATACTTATGGCCTCTATAGAGAATCGGATATATTGTCACGGCCGTTCATAGTCATATACGTATGCTGGTGACTGTTCCATGAACATCTGGACTAGTTGAATGGAGAAGTGCCATTCAAGACGAGCGTTACTTTCTAAACAACGATGAACTTACGGTTACTTACGTGTTCGTGGTATGCACAGGGTAATTATTATATTTATAATATAAAAATTTGAACCAGAAGCACACCATACGGAATATTGTATTTAATAAATAGGTACTTATATACCCACCCGCATTTCCCTTTCTTCTATTCTAAGTAAGAATCGATTAATAAGTATCTAAATATGTAAAAATAAATTAAATTATAATTGTTTACATACAACCTGGTTGACAGAATTTGACGTAGGTGCTGTCAAATATATTTTTAAAATGACGTACTGTTAATACCAGCGTAATGAAAATTTATTCCAATGAGTAAAAGAAAACATGAAACTCTTTTCAATTTAACCGAACTAGAATGAAATCATTTATACTCATTCGGTTGTGTTCGTTATTTTCTTTAATAATGTGATATATTTTTATTTATTTTTGATGCACAAGCCATGCACCTTTACACTTTAAATGAGATTGGATCTCCACCTGACATTATCGACTTACCCTATTTATTTTGAGCACAGTTTTACACTGGTATGGTTTTTCGTGTACGTACACGATTTTCTATCAAAATATTTGTCAAATTTAATTGTCAACGCGGAGCGACCGGCGACACGTCTGCCTCCGATGAGCCGCTCACGGCATCTAATCGAAAGGAGAATTCTGACAGCAATGGCGAATGTATGGAAATTTTACGATAGTTTAAATTTAAGGTAAAATTTCTTTGTTGCCTTTGAGAGGAAAAATATAAAAAACCTCAAAACTTGTAGTCCATTTATCTGGCTTTCAGAATCACATAATGTTATAACTAGAGTATTGAATTTTTTTAACAAAGTTTACTAAACGGCGACATACGTTTTTCTCATTTTAGGTCAACTTTGTGTGGGTTTAGTTATTACACTGTTAATAATTGGAGATTGTGAATAGTCAAAAGTTGTAGACACACTCTTTAAGATAATAACTACATTTATTTTATTTCATTTAATTTAGAAATGTGAGCAGCATTTGTTAAACGCCGAATGCACTTTTCGAGGATTTCGTTTTTTGGAAATTTTTGATTGGCTCTAGAGTCTTTAAAAAGCAGAATATCAAAAAAATCAAAACGGTCCGACACAGATATTAAATAATAACAATCTGTGTTAAAAATCATTGCTCTATATTTAAAATTGCAAACGGGACTTAATCGCGTATTTACTATGTTTTAAACACTAACCTCCGACGTTTCAAGGACGGCATTGTCCCCGTGGTCTCGGAGCAGACTCCGTTTGCAATGTTAAATATGTGTAAAAATCGTGAAAGTTTGAATCAGTGTATCATTGTTCTATCTTCAAAAACCAGGGAGGAAATAGTCGAGAGCGTTTGTATGGAGAATTGACCCCTAATATCGTCTTAAAACGAAATTTCGAGAAAACAATAGCAAGTGTTGCTTAAAATACACGAACGGGCAGCAGTACAAAGCAGCACGGGATCTGGTAGCTGTCCTCACTGACCCACTAACAAAATACACCCTGTAATATCTAATTATCTATGACATGAATCGAATGTTTAGGTATGTATCTAGCAGTAGCGGCCGGTCTATACAAGCCGATTCCCATCGGCTTGCCTAAAATTGATTATTAGTAAAATACTTAATGTTACGATAGGTTTCTTTTTGCATAGTGTTGCCTAGCAGAAATTTTCACCAGCCGCCATTGGTATCTAGTCTATTTTTCTATTAGCTGAAAATTCGGAAAATAGACTAGGAGTAGTCCCAGGATAAATATTGCCTATACATAGGCACAATGAGCTGCACAATTGCATGGAGAAATTATGAATGGATTCATTGATAAATTCGCCATGCACTTTTGCAGCACACTTTACAGTCATACGCTTCCGCTACCTATGTGAACTTGTGGACCCGCCTTTACGATGTCGTACGGGATACCGGTTCCACTCATACCGTGTTATCTTGCGTATGATTAATGAATCGTATTGAAGTGTCAGATGATATTGCACCTGCTTTCGATTTCTATACAAAATTAACTTGAGCATAATAACAAAATCCAACTTACATATCTTTCCATTGAAGGAGTGCATCTCAAAATAGTTAAGAAGCTTATGGTTAAAATTGTGTTCTAATCTGGCGAAGTATTTAAATCCAATTTCATGGAAGCTTACAAGACGCGTGGGCGTCTACCGCCTCTATTAAATCAGAGTCAAGAAAGCTAGCGATTAATTTAAGGTTCGCAGGTATCCGGAAAATCAGTAGTTAGTTTAAATTATTGTCTCACTCTACGTATCAGTTTAAAATGAGAAATTACTCGGTCATAAAGTGGTTTTTCATCACACCCGCACTTTAAATGTGTTATTGCACGCAGGCGGGGCGTGAGTTATGGAAAAATCGTTCTCCCAAGGGAATAATGAAATTTTTTGTGCCGTACTTAACTTTTTTACATCTATTTACATATTTTTTACATTGCGAGTGTGATGAAAACCATTGTGTGTAACTCGGGGTGTATGAATATTACTAACTCGAGTCTTTAAATCGCTCCGGCAAGCCGTCGCGATTTAACTTACTCTCGTTAGTAATATTCAACTTCCTCCCCTTGTTGCACAATGTACTATTGTGACGTAGCTCGTAGGTGTATAAAGTGCATCCACGGGTGTTGAGCAACTTCATCACTAGCTAACTAAATGAATTAATGAACAAACTAGTGAACAAGCCCACTCTCCCTTTTTAACCTTCCATTACCGCGGCAATAACGTTAGTTACCTCAATTTGCGACTGCGAGCCAACTGTTTGCCGAGCGGATCTTTATTCTTTACGAGGTGCGAAGGCTTCGCTAACTGCAGTACCTAATGCACCGAGGGGCAATCAACTTTCTGTTTGTATTCTATACTCACCACCTGCTCCTTGGAGTCAAGTTTGAAATTTTTGTGATATGATAGATAATTAGATTAACATACCTACCTACACCTTACGAACAGAAAATTGTACCTAAACTGATAATGTTTATTAAACTTTTCTAAGACCTTGAGCTACTGCTACTACCCTACCAACTATAGTAGGTACTACCACTTGTCAAAAAAAATTGTAAGCTTCTACTAGGTACAGTTTCTCAGGGCACTGCATCACAGTGCTTGTGCTTCTTCTCCGATAACGCCCTCCGAATCATGTTCAATTAACTAAAACTAGGTTCATCCCTTTGGGCAGTAGGATTTAGATAGGTCAAAAGTACATCATTGACCATGACCATGCACCGGCTAAATGATAGTTAATATTTCTTATGCGCGGAAAAGTGGTGGAATACTTTTGGTTAATTACACGCTCGGACTTTCTGAAAATGGCGCCTATCTAAAGGGGAGCAAAGTTTTGTCCCATACGGGACGGGATGGATATTTTTAAAATGAAATCTCCTTTAATGTTTATAATATTTCGAATTTCGATGCCCACATCTTAAATTAAGTAAATAAAAGTAACGTCCCTTTTTTAAATATTTCCTCTGATTTTAATTTTAATTCAGATCGGTTTTATCGATAACGATATTTCATAGGTAGATGATTGAAGAACAAACCACGGTGTCGGTCATAAGGGCATTATTTTTTGACAAAATAATTGATATTCCAAGAGGTATGTAGGTGCCTTTACCAACTTATGTTAAAGAATATTATAATATAATTAGGTAGAGATGTTCCTAATTATATTTTAAGTTTATAGCTAAGTAGAGTGTACCTAGAAAAGGATATAATCTATAGGTACCTAATAGTTGGTCCATGCTTGAAAGCACAGTGCACAGTCGTGAGCTTAAAATAATGCCTAATTAGAATAAGTTTCCTCTACAAACCCATGTAACTAATGATTGAACAGTAATGTAACCGGCTTTTGAATAGCTAATTATCTTACAGATTACTTTTCTTTGACACTGAACCCTTTATCACGAGACATGCTCATGAATAAATCTTAATACATAGTAAGATATATAACTAGAAACCATTAAAATAATCTAACTTAAAAAAGTAATAAATTTGACTTACCATAGTTAAAATCATTATCCGTTAGTCGAATTCGAATGAGGAACGTGTAACGAACGCCGGTTCTAAATTTGAATTTGAAAGAGCGTGAGTAGTGTGCGCGCGCGCAGCCGGTCGCGAACTGAGCACAGTGTGGAGATACTCGTGAACGATGAACTTTAGGAGCGCCGGCGCCGCTGCACTCTTGCTCTTTACTTTATTATACCTTCACGTGTTCCTGTTGGGAGGAGAGTCCGCAGTATAGAGAACCAGTTTGATAGCTACAACTCGAGAAGACCGCAACAGTAATTGAAAAGGGTTCCTATGTTAGGTTTTCTTTTTTGAAAGAGGTAACAATTTGACCATAATCTCATCCGATGACACCTAAGTATAGACTTCACTATGGATGATTCCTTCTCTACCTGATTATCTTAGCCCGATCTTCAGTTGGCTAAACTAAAAATATGGTCATTATACATAGGTAGATAAATCTCAGCACCGCTGGTTATGTGGTCTCAGTGATATGTACAATCTTGTTCTTAGAAAGATCCTAATATTACTTAGATACCATTGATTGAAATCCGAAATTGTGCGTATCTATTAGGTACCTACTCTATAACTACAGCAACGAAAAAAACGATTATTTAATTCAATGGCCACTTAGGGCTTACCTCTAATGGGCCCAGTAACTCCCACGTCCAGTAAGCAACTGGAATAAGACCACTCGACATATCCGATCAGCATTCCATTAGGACAGGTATTTTTGGACACTATCGGTCAAGCGGACAGAGATCTGTTTACCTTACAGATCTGATAAAAGACGTTGCTTTGTTAAATCAACAATGAGATACCTTCCCACTATCTGCACTTCCCTTTTGGGTATTAAATGGTAGGTACGTAGTGATTCAATACTCTTTGGGTACAGTCACCAACAAATATATTGGAATTGCCAAAAGGTGCACTCCGACATTCTAGTGGAATACCCCCAAAGCTGTCACAAATATTGGAACACGCCTCTATTATAAATAATAAATATAAATAAATAAATAATAATCAATCAATATTATAGGACATTCTTACACAGATTGACTGAGTCCCACGGTAGGCTCATGAAGGCTGTTGTGTTGTGGGTACTCAGACAACGATATATATGCATAATATATAAATACTTATATACATAGTAAACATCCATGACTCAGACAAATAAATACCTGTCCTTACCGGGATTCGAACCCGGTACCGCGGCTTAGCAGGCAGGGTCACTACCAACTACGCCAGACCGGTCGTCGTAATTCGTCTTATTATTATAAGTAGGTATTATAACGTTATAGTGCAGTGTTACAATATTTGTGAGAGCTTTGGTTTGGCAGTTCCTAAATATCCAATAGCGACTATACAAGTTGTCTATGTGTGTGTCAACTCGGACAGGTCAAGATTACGAAGCTGGTTTTTATTCATAGGTTTGCCAGCAACATTTTAATGCCACCTATCGAATGTGAACTGTAAATGTCCAAACATTTAGCTGAATTTTCGTCAACTTTATTACAAGTACATAAGGTGCACCGATAATCAGCTATGTTGCTGTTTTGACTACACAATCAACATCATGCTACTTTTCACAGCAAGAACCATACAATGACATACGAGTACATAGTTTATTTATAAACATACTAGTATTTTTAAGAACTAGTAAGTATAGATACGTCATAGGACAAAGACAAAATGAGCAATCATGCTCAACACTAAACAATCAACAAGTACCTACCAATTCTCTTGTGTTAAATAGGTACTATCTACGGATAACAACTGGTAACAACTTTATAACCATTAATACTTACCTTCACTATATTTTGTTTCTTTTTAATATTTACGAAACGAAACCTTCTTTGTTTGTTTCTTCTATTTACTCAAATAATTAAAAACAAGTTATGTTTTGTCAATTCTGAAATAGACAAACAGATTTTACCGATAAAGAAATACGAATTCGCGGAAAAAATATGTTGACATGTCAATAGAGATAAAATCGGGGGTCAGTTGTTGAGAGCACAAAAACAAAGTAATACTATTGATTCTTTACTGCCTTCCTGTGTACAATGCGTTTGTGTCGACTCACGCACCCGGCGGTCCTGAACGTCTTCCAACACTCGTCACAACTGAAGGGTCTTTCGTCCGTGTGCGTTCTTTTATGAACTGTTAGAATGTCTGAAGTGTTGAATCTTTTACCGCACGTGTCACATTCGTGGTTCCTTTGGTTCGCGTGGTGTACGAAGTGTCTTCTGTATTGAGCTAGGATGTGGAAGGTTTTTCCGCAAACTTCGCATGTTTTCTTAGGTGTTGGGTCGTGGACGGCCTTGTGTATGACTAATCCGCTTTTAAACTTGAACCTTTTGTCACAGACATCGCAGGAGTAGAATTTTCCTGCGGAGTGCATGTCGAGATGGCTGCGCAGGTTCCTCGTGTGCTTGCCGCATATTTCGCACACTTTCCAATAGTCGTACCTTTAATAAGTAATAAATAAAGCAATTACATTCTTACCGGTTTCAAAAGCATCTTCATAAATCTATAAACAATAAAAACAATACGATTGTAATCTTTATTACCAACGAATAGCTTTTAAGTTCTCAAACGTGTTAATAATCCATGCTATTTTTATTTTATTAGTAGAATAAAAATAATTTGTTTAGATATTAATAAGAACACAATTGGAATTGGCCAAAAAAAGATTTATGCAACAGTATTATCGTAAGGTCGTGACTCGTAACGTATAATTTTTAAAATAGGTACAAAATAGGTAAAAATGACATGGCTCAAGATTCTCAAGGTCATTTCTTTCTTTTGATTCCCTAAGCACTGAATTCAGGGCAGCAAACTGACCTGTGATGTATGAACTACATACCTCATTTTCCGCATCTTCTTTTTCTTCCTAACCAAAATCTTCTTCGACTCCGATTTAGCCAATTTCTTTTCCTGTTTCATATCTGCTTCACTTTCGAAATCACCGAAATGCGTATCACCGTCTGCCATATCCTCGTCTCTATTGTTTATATCATTGTTCTCGAGGTTGTCTATGGTTTCGAGTTTGATAGATTTGGTGTCTCGGAAGTGTTTGTCCACGTCTTGGCATTTCCGCCGGAATTTGTACGCGTGCTCTAAGTCGCTTAGACAGTGGAGACATATTTGCCATGGAAGTTTATCGGATTTGTCCATCTGTAAGCAAAGATTTGGTTCATTAGACTTAATCTAATGAAAATAACCGTGAATCATTCAAAACTCTCAAGATTTGATTCATTCTACTTGATTACGATAAAGTAATTATATTCCCAGTCATAAACCTGATGTTCCCTATTTGCCCTTAGTTCCGTATCTCCACCTCAAATACTTATATGACTCAGGAACAAATCTGTCACAAACAAATCAAAAAATCTGTGCCTCTCTAAACCCTTCGAACCCGGGACCCCTTCAGAGATGGTTCTAGCAAAAGACTCTAAGCCCTTTAGCCCGTAACGGCAAGATACTGGCCATCATACTTAAAACAAAAAGGCATCTCTTTAATAATGATTTCGGTTCGAATTTGAATGATTAGACGGGAATGTCAAATAGTCAAAGGATTAAATTTAGGACCTCTTACCTCGATACCTCCAATGACCCGCAGTTTAGAGGCCAGGTCTACGCCCTCTTCATCCGTCCTGTGAAGGTCTATGCACGCGCCTGTTCCGAAACACGAGCGGCACTGCTTTTCTGTCACTTCTATTTTTGGGTTTAACCTGCAGAAAACAGTATATCGTCACTACTTTGAAAATATCTCGTATCTCACACTGCTCCTCAAAGTTAAAACGCAGTAAGCCTAAAGTAGTGACGATATAAACATTTGCAACAAAGAATCCAAAGAAGCCGATGGTATTATTTTGAAATATTAATCACAGTTATTTCAGCAGCAGATTAACGTGTAAGAATAAGAACCAAGAGAGCGCTGATTGTCCTGACATTATCGCTTGGAAGAGTACATCCATCATTTGCTTCCAGTGGTTTTCAATACCTCCACAGTCACACACACAACACCAAACATCATCATAATTTCAAAACATCTTTTTGTATAATCAATAATCATATAGTCTCTAACAAATAAAAAATCATTCATTCATTGAGGTGTGGGAATTGTAGCAACATTAGGTATGTCTAGAAAATTTGCTAGAGGTTGCATCGTATTCCAACAGAAAAACAGTAAAAAAATGATTACAAACCTTTGTTTCAAATCCAAAAGTTTGATGTCATCTTCAAAATCGTTATCATGGTCCACTTGGTCTATATGATCTACTTGGTCCTCATGGTCGTAATGGTCATCTTTCTGCTGTTTGATGTTTGGCTTGGACTTTAGTACTTCATATTGTGCCATCGCGTCGAAGTATGCCCATTGCTCGTTTAGGATACCCTTGTTGGCGAACTTGCGTTTCCACTGCAAATGAAGTTGACTTTAGATATTTTAATACAGCAAAGAAGTACAAAGTAGCGTTAGATTATTCCCTCGTACAAGCCACGTACGATACGTAAGTACAAATAGCGGCATGAAATTTTAGCGCCCAGTGAAATGTGGACCCCTCCTGCTGCGCATGGGGACGCATACCCTTCGCCACCTGTAATCCCCTGAGATACCTGCTTTTGACTTCTGTGCAATAATGGTCAGTGCTAAACTTACGTGCCACTACTTGTACTATCAGCTGTAAAAGTGCATGGAGAAATTATAAATGAATTCATTGATAAATTCGCCATAAACTTTTGCAGTTGATAGTACGTGTAAAGTGATACGACAATTTGATATTTGCTAACCTATTGCTTATGGTTAGTACATGGTTACATTATTTGCTAATTGCAACATAACAATAACAAAACAATGTATATGTGAGTACCTTTACCTACCCTAAATGTCTTTAAAAGATGCATCCACATCTCTTCCAAATCCAACAAGCTGTGGTCTATAGGTAAACCCATACTACGAAGTTTTTTCTCCACTTCCCTAAAAATCAAGTTTCGTGTTAATTCTAACTCATGATTTAATTATGTAAAACTCAAACGATAAAAAAAAATTGGTACCTCCATGCAGAACTTTGGTCCCGGTATTTGGTGTACCTAAATAAATAATCCTGTTCCGTTCTTGCGCTTATAAGGTTCAAGACCCATTCTTCTTGCCCTGATACAAAAAGATTAGAGTCACAGTCAAATATACAGCGTACATAGTAAGAAAAAATAATGTTCTAAGAGTAGGTAAGGTATGTACACCAGTGCCATATTTTACTAAGAATAGCATTTATTCGGGAACACAGACAAGACTTAAATAAAATAATTACACATTGCAACACAAATAGAAATGAATGAAGTGGCACGAAATGGCCTCATCTCAGCGTGTTCCTAGTGACTTCCAGCGCTGATCTTCCGATGAGACTGTCAAGTGAGAAAGATTCACTGAAGGTAACAGACAGAAGAAAGATAAAATACATTTATAGCAGTAGTTGCAACTAGCGCCAACGGTAGCTAAGGAAATAATAAATAAATAAAATAAATATTGGGGACACCTTACACATCGACTTAGCTTCAAACTAAGCAAAGCTTGTACTATGGGTGCTAAGCGACGATATACATACTTAAATAGATAAATACATACTTATATACATAGAAAACATCCATGACTCAGGAACAAATATCTGTGCTCATCACATAAATAAATGCCCTTACCGGGATTCGACCCCAGGACCGCGGCTTAGCAGGCGGGGTCACTACCGACAGTACCGACTGAGCCAGACCGGTCGTCTGAATGATTATGATTTTAGCAGTCTGTGTGTTTCTTGGCGTCAAAAATATTGGGACAAATATTTAAGGTTTTGGATTTTTTTTTCAGACTGAAAGAACTAGAAGATACTTACATCCCTTGAGAGGATTCAGGCTTAGCCGCTCCTCGCCCAAATACAACTCGAACAAGTTGTAGTAGAGCCAACTTTTGTTGTTAGTGGCCTTTGATTTCTGGTACTCCTAAATAAATAAATAAAAAATGTATATAATTTCGCCCAATCAAAATACATATAAGGCTCGTCTCAGAGCATATTGCTCATTAAAAAATTTACCGTAGGCTTCTCCGCGGACTGGGGTTTAGAGACCCCTGATGTATAAACATAACACAATCAAATGATATTGTTGTAGTTTGGAAGTAAGTAAGATATTATGTTGTAAGTAGCAATCATATGCATCGGAGCTGCCAAAGCTCACACAAATATTTGTTTGTATAAAACAGAGCAAATCCAACACAAATCCAAATAAATAAATACCTAAACAAATACGTCTCTATCTCTATTATCAAGACGTGAGATCGGTCTCACCGAGGGCTACCAAAGCTTTGGTAGCTCCCGATGTGCTGATGGTGAGTGTACCAATGGTTCTGTGACAGAATGTACTTACGCCAAAAGTCGCCGCCCATTTTCGACATATCTCCCTACCGTTCAAAGTGTCAGGAAAACCATATTCTTGCTTCATTATATTCAGGAGATCACTGCGCCAAAATAAAAGATATTAATACCAAATTCATCGCAAAACCAATCTTATTATACTCATAATTAAGTTAACCCCTCTTGTGTGGATGCGTCAAGAGGGCTATGCCATGTAGACCAAAAAAAATCGTTCCGAAATAAAATGCAAAAAGCTGACCTAATTTTACGCACGGATCCGTGCCTGAGCATACGATGGGTTAAATACAACAGAAAGAGATAATGATGTGACTCACTTCCAAGCCCATTTCCTTTCTCTGAACAGCCAGTCGTTTTGTAGTCGTATCTGAATGAACGTCTCAGTAATGTCTTTCGACCCTGCAAGAATGGGTTAATTAAACAGTTAACACGATTTTTTCAACGCTTTTTTATGAATACTACTTTTGATAAAGAATACTATAATCGTAAATACTAAGGCCTGATTTAGACGGCGTGCGAACTCGCATGCGATTTCAGTTACATTGCGGGCCTCAACAGGTTACATACAATTTTGCACGCCAAATTCTCGTACCGTCTAAATCGGCCCTAAAGCTTAGCACAGTTTCAGTACAAGATTCGTAAGTTAGATGTCACGGTCGTCTTAAATTTAGCCTCATTAAGTGTAAATTGCCAGGATCTAACAGCGCGCGCGCATTTCCCTCGGCCTCTACAATGTTAGTTTCCCGCGTGAGAAAATTGCATATGTCGATGCTCGCTCGAGTAATTAGTAGGTAATTCTAGCATTTCTTTTATACGATCTCGAAAATTGATAACAATGAAATGTATATAACACTTTAAGTTCTCGCGCTTTGTACACATATTTAAAGTCACACACAGGTCGAACGCGATGAATTAACATCATCTTTACCTTTTTTCCCAACGTTTCGGCCAGGTTGCACTGTGTGTGACTTTAAATAAATGAAATGTATAGTTTCCCAAAAACTCACACTGAAACTCATCGCTCTCACTCTCCTGAACCTTCTTGACTTTGGTGGACTTGCGACACCGGCTGAAGAACGCCAGCGGTGTCTCCGTCTCCAAACGAACTAAGTATTCGGGGTCGAAGCGCTGGTAGTAACACAGCATGGCGTCGAATAGCGGCCAGCTTATTTCGACGTCTTTTTTCAGTTTTTGGCGGTATTTTCTCTAGAAAAAAAAATGCAGCATTGTTTAACTCTCGAACTCTCGACTTATTGTGCGTGGCGCCTTATCATGAAGGCTCGGAACCGGTTTAGTTTTTACCGGTTAAAACCGGTTTATTTAGATTTTACTTCGAACTTTCTAAAGAACGCGAACGTTATGTGAACTTTATTTTAACCGAAATAAACTGGTTTATTCGACGAGCGGCAAGATGCGCCAGCGCCGCGTAAATACCTACGTTCACGCAGCGACTTTTTTTGTTTAGTTAGAACAGTATTACCTATCATGCTGCAGAATAAACCGGTTTATTTTGTTCTAAGCCGGTTAATCGAACGAAACCTTAATGAAAGCGTTCCCCTAAAAACCTAAAGGTTTTGCCGCAAGTACACGATAACGGGTTGAAAATTTAATTTGAAGGGTTAATATTATATAGGGAGAGATCGATAAAGTGGTATACACTGATTGCCTTGTCTGACATTGGCTCTGCCAACCAGCAATCTGTGTATTGTGCATGGAGCCCGATACACCAAATATGATATTCCTCAAGTCCTAATTCCGGACACAGTCCAACAACACGTGAGCCATCAGTCTTCTGGCAGTCTAAACACAGTGGTGATGGTTTAACACCCATCATACATGGTCACCTTTTACAGTCAATAAGTTTACGAAAAACGGCTAAATAAATCAAGCCTGTACGCCGCTGTTCACGCGGCTTTTGAACTATTTGAAAGCGTTGATTTTGAGTCGAAAACACATATTTAATGATGATATTAATAGATTTTTTTTGGTACGAATACAGTCTGAAAAACTAATGACGTGAAAAAAGGGTCGCAAATTATAGTATTTTAAGCAACAGGCGTTTAAAGGAGGTCAAAAAAGACGAGTGGCGTAGGTAATAAAGACGCCGCGAGTATTCCTGTAATATTGCACTGCCAACGCTGCTGCCAAAAGCCATCCCCCGCCGGCTTACCGTGCACGCGCGCAGTATCGTTATAACAATGCGTTGCCACGGTTACAGAGCCAAACAATGCGTATTCAATTTTTTCGTTACTGTGCGCGTGCGCGGGAAGTCAGCGGACGCTGGCTTTGGGGAATAGACTTTTATGTAGGATTTTAAAGATCAGATTTATGCACGACCCTGTAAATGACGAATAACAGTTCGGGAATAGAAAAAATATTAGGTGCATTCCGTTCTTTATTAGCGTATCGCATTGTTTTTTGCAATTAATTTTCCGTCATGCTTTAATCACGTTAAATAGTAGTTGGTAGTCGGTTTTATCAGTTGCACCTATAAGAACTAATTAGGAAGTATAATAGGCAACCTATGTGACTTTTCCAAGGACATTACCACATCTCGGACACTGGTGATCAAAATATATGAAAGAGGCGCGTTCCTAGCACACATTCTAAGCTCGTGTAGGAGAACGCGTATACCATGCTTGTATGAGTGAAATATGACAGGTCGACTGTTCGCGTTTTTGACAGGCGGTAACTTTGAGGTAACCGAGAGCAGGTGGGCGGCACTTTCAGGGGGGAGCGGGGGTGGCCATACTGTACGATAGTACTCTTTATTATACTGTGACATTGTTACTTACCATAAGGACAAAATTTGCATGTAACTTTATAAAAATTACTTATTAGAACAACCTTATGTTTAAGTTGCCAAGTGGTACATTTGATTGAAAACGGCACATATGACCATTATTTGTGTCTATTACATACATTGAATGTAGTGATGATGTGCTGCCAAAGCCCCTTCATGTCTTGGACGCAGCAGTCAGCTGGAAGCTCCTGGCTTCTCATTGCTGTCTCCACAGTCCTGGTAACAATTAAAATATATATATCAAGGGTTTACTGGTGAAACCCTATAAGTTGCAAGGCCTACTACAGTTAAAATGTAAGATTAATTGTGTTTAGATATCTATTGTTGTTATTTACTGTTGCTGTGTTGTATGTTTTATTCTATGTAGTTAGCAGTGATTTAGTATCGTCTGTTATGCTGTTAGCAGGTTTTGTAAATAAAAAAAAATAAGTTGAGCAAACTCGTTTTTGAAATTCGAACTATGTGTAAATTCCACAATGTTGTTATTTCAAGGACAAATTATCTCGATTTATCGGGTTTCACCAGTAAATATATATGATATGTATATGGCTGGAAACTTAACAAAGGCCAGGCGCTTAGACACGCCAAACAACTAAAGTGGAAGTGGGCGGGACACATTTCACGTATACCGGACCAGCGCTGGACCAGAAATGTGACGTCATGGAAAGAGCCACTAGGAAAACGGGGTAGAGGTAAACCTGTGACTAGATGGGAAGATGAAATAAAAAATATCGCCTGTCAAAATTGGATGCAAATAAATCAGATTAGAGGCGAGTGGAAAACTCTGGAGGAGCCTTCACCTGCAAAGACCGGTTATACTAAAAAATGTACTTAAATTATTTAATTTGTAAAAATGCACAAGAAACAAAAGGCTATTTTACTTTAATTTTATTTTATTTTTTATATATGGCTAGTGTATGTTCTTTATTTCTTTAAACCAGGTTAGGAGTTACCAAATGGTAGAACTAGAGTCTGGATTAGAACCACCAACCTATATTTTGTGTTTCCATACAAAAGGAAAGCAATAGTTTAATCCACACCTCTCAAGAAACTAATTGGTGACCATTACTATAAACTTTTGGAAATAGATATTCCACAATTATTCATTTCATTTGGGGAAACACCTAATATTTACTCATTTTTTCTTGCCTATTATTGCCATGGTTATGGTTCCCTGAGTCACGCTGGTTTTGCAAAATTATACTACTGAAATTATGCAAGCATGCATGTAGTCCATGTTTGTAGGTGGCAAATTAAGGAAAGGGCTTGTTAACACCAGAAAAATGCATGTTTGCATAGTTTAAGTAGTATAATTTAATTTTGCATAAAACCAGCGTGACTCAAGGGACCGTAACCATGGCAATAACAGGCAAGAAAAAGTTGATTCACCCATGATAATTGAAAATGACTAAATATTAGGTGTTTCCCCAAATGAAATAAATAATTGTACATAATCTAATTTATAATGACTGCTTAGGAAAATAAACCAAAATGTTTTGTACCTCCAAAAATGCTGGTATTCCACTTTCATCTCTTTTGCCTCTGATATACATATTACTAGCTTTAATCGCCACTCATCGTCCCCTAGAAAGAATTTACACAAATCAAAATGACATTGTGAAATACAATTATTAATTATTTCAAAATAATGCATACATGTGTTATAAAGCTTGTATATTGAATTAGCGAAAAAAAGATTTTATTTTGATCAAAACAAACATCTTAAAGCTAAAATACTTACATGATTCATATTTATCCAAAATAGTGGTTTTACCATAATGTTTTTCAAACATCTTATAGTACTTCCAACTCTTATTTCTGGTTTTCTTGGCAACTTTGTAACACTAAAAAAATTACAACTAATTAATTTTCACATTTAAAGTCAGCTTTTTATAGTTAGGAAAAAATATTTTAACGGCTACAGGAGTAGGGTGTTCCTCATGGTTATAGTTAATATCTACTTACATCATAAGTATAAGACCACTTCTTGCGGACATGATTGAGAGTCATAGTTTCTGGGTATCCATTTTCCAATAAGATTGAACGAAACTCCCTGCAAATAGTTTTGAAGTTTAATCATATTTCATGGTTTTCAATTTTATTTTATTTTCACATAGTGTTGCTAGTGCAAATTGAAAGAGACCTCATATTTGTCATGTAACTATTAATCAGTAGATCAGAATCATTATTGAAAAACAGTTTTTTTAACTTAATTATCCCCATTAAGCTGCCCTCAATCAAAAAACTTTTAAACACTTACGCCCACGGCTGTTTCTTCTTTTTAAATAACCAGTCATTCTGAAAGCGAAGTTCAAGCAATTTCTTGGTAAGTTCAGTCGTCCCTGAAAGTTAAATGTTTATTAATACATGAAAATATACAATTAGCATAACACGGGAGTTTGCTACGTACATAAAAAAGCCTTTTCCTCCATGATAGCTTAGTCAATTACTGCTGCCACGTGTAACTGTACGTTTAACCAAAATTACGCTGACTTGTTGAGTTAATGAAATAGTGTTTTTAATTCATATTAAGCAAAAAAGTAATTAGGGCAATCGGATCAAAATTCATTTATTGACAATTTTGACAAACAAAAACACAAAAAGTTGGAGAACTATTTGAGAGCCTTTTAAAAGCGCCTTACATAAAAATATTTTTCAATCCTTTAACATAACATTTCAAAATATGGCATCATGGAACTAGAAATTATATGAAATATTTAATTTTATAAATTTTACGAGGGAATAGTTATATTTTTATGAGTATTTGACTATTATGTATTTTTATACAATATGAGCAGTATTTACAGCAGCTTAAACCGTATAGACGAGTCGTCAGTGTTGCCCTGGGCCAGAATTATTTTCACTTGTAACACATATGTCACTGTCAATTAAATCTGTCAATAGTGCGTAATATTTCTCTCCTCGATTTCACGTGGTTTTCATAGTTTCGGCATGTTTTATATAATTTACTTTTGATACCAATTCAATGAAAACACAATGCATCGACTTATATCAGCCAGAAACTTGTACCAAACAAGCCTTCATAATATTTCCTTGCCTTCAAATACAGCTCTCAATAGAAGTCCTGACATAAAATGTGCCTTTTGTCGGAAAATTCTTCTAGGTCACCACAATATAGGTAAGTTTGTAGGATTCCTTGGCATGTTTAGGACGCTTAGTGACTGGTTTTATATTTAGAACTAAAGTCACATGTCTGTAAAATCGACAACTTAACCTAAGCATCGATATTGCGTAACTTTCGGCCTGTTTCCAGAAAACTTGCTCGTCGCCAGGCACCAGTCCACGAGAATCGCTAATGCCTTGAAAGCGGTCAAAAAGAAAGGAAAACACAAAATTTATAAGAAATATGGAGAACTATTGGAGGGTATGTATCTTACTGATTGTTTACATGTGTTGATGTAAACAAACAACTACTAAAACACATTTTACTTTTCTATTCGAATAAAAGGTCATTTTGAATACATAATATTTGAGTATAGTATTAATGACATTCATGGAATGAATTTAATGTACATTTTTTTTCAGTTGGCAACCAAGCTATGACCGAAACCAAAGTATCTATAAGTAAATTGCGTGCCATCCATCTTTCCAAATTGGCTGACAGCCCAGTATCGCTGGGTCAGCTGCACCAGCTAACCACAAAGCCACCCAAGAAGCCCACCATTGCCGAAGTGGACTCTGAGCTGCTCCAGAGTGTCAAAGAAAAAATATTAAAGAAAGCTCCACCAATATCATCACCTCAGATAAACATATCTTCCGGGCCCAAAGAGATAAGCCTGGAGGATGACCAGTGTGCCCTAGTTTATACACATCACAAAATCTCCAGTTTGGAAGATAGATTAAAAACTAAACAGTATATTGACTCTGTGAAAGAGAGTTATTATAACTTTCGGAAAGCTACTATTTATGACCAGAGGTTACAGGATTTGAGGTAAATATAAAAATTATACACCCATTTTTAATAATAAAATTATACTACATTTGTCTTACGCTGTGTAAATTTCCTGGTTCTTACTAATACTGAGTTTACCAGACTAATATTTATATTCCTAAATATTTTATATTCCTTATTCTTATTAGATTTAAAAAAATATTAATATTAACTTTAATAAAAAAAAACCTTCCAGGTGATTAGTTTGCATTTGAGTATAAATAAAAATTCTAGGTTAGACATGTGATTTTCGGCCTTTACTTTGATTAAAATTTGTGTTCATATTTTTGTGACCATAAAGTGAAAAGAAAATGTGTGTTATGTTGTATCAAAATTCACTCTTTGTTCAGGTATGCCATCACCGAAGGCCTGACGCAGGAGTTTGATATGATCACCCCAGACTCCAAGTTGGAAGAGACGCCCCTCCAGCCTCTGCCGAAGAGCCCACATACTGTGTTTAGGGAGCTGTTCATTGAAAACCAGATAGACTCCTATGACCAGGAGCTGCTTAATTCCTTTTCTAGTTTACAGTAAGTCAATTTCATGATTATCCATACTAATATTATAAATGGGAAAGTGTGTGTGTCTGTTTGTTTGTCCGTCTTTCACGGCAAAACTGAGCGACAAATTGAAGTGATTTTTTAAGTGGAGATAGTTGAAGGGATGGAGAGTGACATAGGCTACTTTTTGTCTCTTTCTAACGCGAGCGAAGCCGCGGGCAAAAGCTAGTTTCTTATAAATGTTTCATTATAATAAAAGATATCAAAAGTAAGTATACGGCAATTCAACATAATTTTGACTGAATATTATATAACACAGTGGTGTTATTATTATTAATTTCCTTTCTTGTAAATCTATTTCGAAAAGTATTAAAAGGTGATGGATGGGCTGTAGCAAGTGCAACTTTTAATTTTTTCAAATATTTACATAGCATTTTTTGGCTTTTACTGTTCATAAGAGTAGCTAACTGAGGTCCTTGCGCAGCATTAGGATATAGGGAACAAATCAAATTATTTTTATTAAATATTTTTTTGATTTGTTTTTTTAAGTAGTAACACTACTATATATAAATTATAAACTGAAATAGATACCATACACTCTATCTATTTCAGTTTATAAGCATTAGGATACTATAACAGGCTTACATCTAATAATTGGGGTCACTATCAAATTTACCTTATCGCTAAAAGACTATATAGCTGACATGTCTGGATTGTGTTATGTCTTTGTGGCTACGTAGACATGAATGCTAAATGCGTCTTTAGCAAAACGTCTGGATCTTAAAACGTAACAATTTAAAATGATCTAACTGCAAAACACCTTCATCTTCGAATGTCTGTATTACAAAACAGACATGAACGCTAAACAGTCGAGGAGCAAAAAGTCTGGATTGTTTAATGTTTTTATTGCTAAAAAGAATAAACGCCGAACGACCCGTTAGCAAAACGTCTGGTTTTAAAATGCTTAAGTGCCTTGAGAATTCAAACCTTCTCGCACTGTTAATAAGAACTGTTACATATTTATTATAAACCATGACGTCCATGACACATTATATTTCCGGACGTTTTGCTACTGTATCGTTCTGTGTTGACGTCAATTAACTAACTTCACTTTTGACTTTTTAGATATGCTAATCATACGGACTATGTATATTTCCAGACGTTTGGCTACTCATTCATTCTAAGTCTTAGCCATCCAGTTAAATTAACTTTTTGCTGATTGAGTATTCTACTTTCAAGTCATCCCAGCTGAATTGACTTTATGCTGACTGTATATTTACATTTTCTGACATCTAGCTGAAATAGTCGTTTAGCGATAAGATAAACTTGATAGTGACCCAATAATTGGAACAAAATCACTTGACTTACTTACTCAAATTGTACAGTCACTAGACTAGCAACAATATTATTATGTTCATCAACATTTAAAAAAAAACTGACGGTCTTATGTGTAGTTAGAACCAAAAGATTGTGTCACATATATTGCGGCCTTTGAAGAGTAACATATTATTGCTGGTGACTGTACATAATATCTGGGCGACCGAGCGCTCGGTTCTATTTTAATATAAAAAAACTCTTATAAATACAAAAACAAAAAAAAAGACAAAACAAAAACTTAATTTGTGGCCGGGATTCGAAACCCTGACACCTACGATCTATCTGCGTACATTAGACCGACCTCGTACGACTGAGCTAAGCGGAATCGATGCGCGCGCGGCGAAATTAACGACCATATTTTACGTTTACTAACGCGAAAGAAAAACGCATGAAAACTCGAAAATTCGCGTTTTCCGGCATCTAAGGCTACGCTAGATCGATTTTTCACCCCCGAAAACCCCCACATAACAAATTTCAGCTAAATCGTTAGAGCGGTTTCCGAGATCGTCGGTATATATAAATAAATATTTTTTTTTTTTATGAAATAGGCAGCAAACGAGCAGACGAGCCGCCTGATGGTAAGCAGTCATCGCCGCCCATGGACATAAGCAACATCATGGGAGCCACTTATGCGTTGCCGACCTTTGAGAACCAATATACAAGAATTGCTCGTTTAAAAGTATAAGATTACCTAACAAACCAAATTTGTCACTTCTAGAAGCCAAGGCCTAGCCCACCCTGCCATAGAAGACATCTACGACGACCCAGCGCTGCACAACGAAGCCCACGAGCCGCACGACCTCGAGTTCGGACAGAGAGAGGCGGCGCTTGAGGTCAAGAGGCTTAATGTCAAAAAAGCGTAAGTTGCGTTTACTCTACCACTATCATTTGACAGACACATCATCGTCACGCAGCAGAGGTCTATGAAACTTCTCATGCAATAAAATTTAACGAATGCTTTAACAGTGACAGATGGTTTGGTGCAACTGCCCTTAATCTTTCAAGCCCCATTGACCGGCTCCCCAGGGAGCCAGCTTAAAGATTTGAACGACACTTTAATTAATTTAATTTTGGTACAATTCAAAATTGAGTGTTCATATTTGACGTATGGGCTTCGAATTATTAAACCCATGTGTAAATTTTAGAATCAGACACACAATTTTATTGACTAATTTATAAATAAGAAACATGTGAAAAAATCTTATTTTATAGTCTAATATAATAAAATAATTGTTTTTTTTATATTTCTTTTTTTTTCGAATAAACAATGGATAATATAATTATATGTGCTAAAGAATTAATTATTTAAGTTATTAGCTGTGACTTCCGGTTCGAACGCCATGTTAGCGGTATCGTGTCGTGAATAATTTCTCCTTCTTTTGCTCATTAATGTTGTTTAAAGTGTAATATCGATAGCTTATTAAGCAGTAAACTAATGTTATAGTGAGAAGCTGATGAAGAATTAATCTCGAAACGCGTTTAACCACTTTTTTGTCGTCAACGGCCGATAGTCCACGTGCCCTTGTAAAATCTAGCTAGCAATTTACAAGTGCTAACTACCGTACACTGTCGTACTTACCGTACTAAAATCAATAACAATTAGCTTATATCACCTTGACACTGGCAAAATAGTCCCACCAATGGACTGAGGCTATTTAATTTTAAAAACTTAAGTTATTAGCTTGTAAGATTTATTAAAATGATTTAAAACACTATGTTTCTCACTCAGTATGTAACTACAAAAATGAAAATATGATGAACATAGTTCATTATCATTTTTATTTACATTAGAGTTGTGCCGTTCTCGGGAACGTTCTCATTTTACTATGGAGAATATTCTCCTGAGAAAACATTTCCCATACAAACGAGAGAACGTTCTCGGGAACGGCACAACTCTAATTTACATTGCCAATCATGTATGTTAACTTCGAAAAAATCAGCCTAAATTACATACTAAAAATCGCCATCATCCTGTTTTTTTACACTTTTCCGCCATTTCATCTTAATCCTTAAATAATAAATAGTAAATCAGTATATTATTTAATTTATTTAATTGTTTATTAAATAGTAATAAATAATGAATAATAATTAAGCAATAAATGTGATTGTGGAAAACTACATATCGGACCACGGGCCATCAAATATCTAATGCATATATACATCACCATGCATTTAAGGGTTAAAAAAAAACTAGAATAGATTATGAACACTGCCAATCTTCTTACAGCAAACAAGCGATAAAGCAGAAGAAAAAGGCCAAGCTAGAGAAGCGTAGAGCGAAGCAGGAAATCAATATGAAGACGGACATGAAGCAGCTGGAACTGCAGGGCAAGCAGGAAGCCCTGGAGCGACTGCTCGCTGCGCATCTACAACTGCTGTGCTCGCTCAACATGGTGCAGGAGGTAAGGATGTACTATATAGACAAAGTTATATCGTCACTACTTTTAAAACATCTCGTATCTCACATTGCTCCTCAAAGACAAAACGTAGTAAGTATATATGCATTCCATACATACTTAATACAATTTTCTTTTCATTGACAGACGAATACAAGTTTTTTTAAAAGTAGTGACGATATGTAACTCCGTATAGACTATAGACAGCTACAGCCTAAGAAAAAAAACGTACCTCAGAACCATATAGAAAAAGGTACGGTGGTCTAGATGTCGTTACACCTTTGGGGCACGCTTGCCTAGATGTCGCTAATATTAATATACCGGGTGCCCGGTAATTAATGGACAACCTTTTAACCACCAAGAGGGCACCTTATACTGGTCCAGAAAATCGACTTTAAGGTTTAGTAAAAGTCGCCTGGTTTTCGAGAAATTCACACTTTTTAAAATTTTAGGTAGTATTAAAATTTTAAAAAAATCTCGAAAACTTGGCGACTTTTACTAAACCTTAATGTCGATTTTCTGGACCAGTATAAAGTGCCCTCTTGGTGATTAAAAGGCCTGTCGCCTGGTTTTCGAGATTTTGACACTTTTTAAAATTTTAATACTACCTAAAATTTTAACAAGTGTGAAAATCTCGAAAACCAGGCGACTTTTACTAAACCTTAAAGTCGATTTTCTGGACCAGTATAAGGTGCCCTCTTGGTGGTTAAAAGGTTGTCCATTAATATCCATTGAAATTTTAAAAAGTGTGAAAATCCCGAAAACCAGGCGACTTTTACTAAACCTTAATATCGATTTTCTGGACCAGTATAAGGTGCCCTCTTGGTGGTTAAAAGGTTGTCCATTAATTACCGGGCACCCTGTATGACATTTTAACACATATCAAGTTGAGAATATGGGCCAAATTGTCGAAATTGAGGTTTATAAATTGTAAGCTTGTGTCGAGAGATGGCAGTCTATGCACTGAGATTACGCATTTTACTTTGACAGTAACTCTCTATAATACACGATCCTCTTTGATATAGATCATTTCATTCACCGAGACGCGTGCTATTTGTCAGGCTATTAAATATTAGATTTGACTAATTCCACATGTTAGCTTTCTTTTCTTTGTAACTCTTTCTTCCTTTGTTAGTTAGCTCAGTTAGATTTTAGATTAATATAAAATAATAGAAATCATTTATTCAGGCAACACATCAATAGGTAGAAATAACACATAGGGTAAAAAGTTTCACAAAGTAAAACGTAGTAATAACGATGTGAGGCCTAAAATGGTCTCCACTCAGCATTGCAGTTGACACGGCTAGCGTGGTAAACGGCGCTGGTTGTCTGTGGAGCCAGCGGGGTGCGCTTTTGCAAACAAAAATAGATGTTACAAAGAGATTTTCTTTTTATCTAAATATCTTATATATCTTCTTTTATAGAAGAAACTGACTGAGTGACAGATGAACGCACAGCCGCAACCACTGATTCTAGAGATTTCAAATTTGGCACATAGGTTCCTTATAAGATTTAGTCTTCTAAACCTTTGTCACTAAGAAAGGATTTTTCAAAATTCACCTCCTAAGGGGGTGGAATGGGGTCTAAATTTGACAATACTTTTAGTAGGTACGCGGGCGAAGCCGTGGGAAAAATCTAGTTATTATTATAAATGGGCTAACTTTTGGCCACAGACTAGCCAAAGGCAAAGACGTGGCCTACGATGGAGTGAGCTCGCCCAGAAGATGCCTGTTCACTCTTCATTTGAAGGATTTTCTAGTGCAATTGTAGGATCACCGTTCTAAAAAGCGCCTACGGTTGTAAGCGCAACGGCATATGGATGTCACATTACAAAATAAAAATTAGAAAAAATATAATGTAAAGTGTGACCCAAGTATTTCTAATTCTGAATTGTAATGGAAAAGATAGTAAACTGTTAGATGTATCGATTTTGCTAAACGTTTTTTTCGATTATGCGACATAATTAAATTGTTGAGATAAAAAGTTCATCAACCTTTATACTAACGAACTGACGAATACTACTACTAATTGTTGCCGAATGTTTGTTATTATGAAATCTGAGCTGAGAGATAAGATGTCTGATCTACTTTTATTTAGCACAAGAATCTGTTAACGCCAAAGTATTAGAGATAAGATAGAGAGCATAGCAAAACAGATGTCAAGATTTTGCGTTTTTACCTATTTACGAAAAAATAAGGTCACTGTTTAAATGTATGTTTACTAAACGCAGGCAAGTTACTAAAAGCACATTAGCACACCTCAGACATTGGCGATAAAATATATGAAAGAGGCGCGTTCCTAGCAGACAGTCTAAGCGCGTGTAGGTGACCGCATACTATGCTTGTATGAGTGAAATATGACAGGTCGACTGTTCGCGTTTTTGACAGGCGGTAACTGTGGGGTAGCCGAGAGGAGGTGGGCGGCACTTTCAGCGGGGAACGGGAGTGGCCATACTGTACGATAGTACTCTTTATTATACTGTGCTGAAAGTCAAATGAATTGAGAATACAGTTGTCATTGTGTGCGTGTGTGATGATGATGACACGACTCACTGGTAATTCTCGTCATTTGCATGTATACAGACATGGAAATGATGCGCATGTATTGCACAATAGCCCAATAGGAACGTCCATTTACAAGTGTGTGTGTGTGTGGGTTCAAGAACTTACTACAGGCGTATTAAATAGGGAATTTGACTGTTCTTAAAATAAAATATATTATTGGCTTCGTGCGAAGTGCATGGAGGGGGTAAGCAAAGCGATCGCAGTGCTTGCGGTGGTCAAAATTGACACTGAAAGTGGTTTGTCATCTATCAAAACTCATAAAATATAATACAATGTGTAATGTTTGAAATGGGGCACCAATGTTATTTCGTTGTAAATTGTAAAAATAATGGCATAAATAGTCATTGCACGTTCTATGCGTTTCTTAGAGCACACTGGAAATTGGATCAAAGAACAAAATGGATAACTGCCGTTAAAAGAAAACGTCAAGTGATATGTCAAAACAAAACATTATAATAAATTATTTTAGCTTTGTCTACCTAATATTGTTCAATACGCTGTTAGTATTTTTCCTACCGTAAAAGATTATATGCCTTATATGCCCTGCCAGCACCAATTTATTGCCTCTTTCTGTGGTCTGGGGTTGGAAGTTTATGCCGTGATTAATGCTTTGGAAACTGATTTTTTATTATTATATCCATGTCTTTATAATCTATCTACCTAAATTACACTTGAAATAGTAGCTCTTGTTATTCGATTTATTTAAAATAAACGAAAAATCGTTAAAATATATGTTTGTTTACATGTCATCTTTTGACATTTTCCACTTCAAGTTCACATGGTAGGTGCCGTAATTGTCGTGCACGTAGCCAATACCATGCACGAAATAAAGCATCAGATAATCATAATTCATAAGAAAACATGGACAGAAGTTATTTTTAAATCCAATTTCTATTTAATAAGTCAGGTAATATATAAAGTAACTGAATCGACCGTGACGTCACTCAATTCGAATTCATATTAATTCCATATTAGCAAGTCGTTCAAATTCATTTTGACAGTTCTTAAAAAGAAGCTGATTTGACTAGGAGGCAAGTAGCCTATACAAACCGCCCGGCATGTCTGATCTCTTTCCTTCCCATATCTGTGGTTTTAGCCATAGAAGTAGGATGACAAAGAAGAACTGTCGAATATCAAAAGTGAGACAAAAACTGGACCAATGTCAAGTGTCATTAGGAATATTTAATTCAGAAATTATGTACGATAAGCTTTTCTGTTTAATCCAAACGGAACACTGTGTTATCTAAATACAACTTTTTATACTGAAAAGTACGATTAATCCGTTAACTTAAATTGAGTAGGCCGCTAGCGGCCGATGCCTGTCATCAAAAATGGTCACGTTTTTTCATTTGTAGTCTGCCTCTTTTGCACTCATAGGATGATCATATACGTGAAAGCTTCTCCTTTGCACACTCCAGCAGTCTTTAAGTGTAAGCGAAATGATAGGTCTGTGGTTTTAACTAAGGTATTTTATGTTGACGTTTTTTTCAGGCCCGCAAAGTTCTACAGTATTATCGGCAGAGGGGCGCCAAGGTGCCCGACCATCCAAAGATCACGGACATCAAAGTGTACAATACACTTCTACATGGATACGCGTTCATGGTAAAGTTATGATATTTATTCAGTAGGTAACGATATGCATTTCGATTGTAAAATGTTCAGGGCGTTCGCAACGGCACTCTTGTTCACTGAGTTCTTAATTTGTGCCTTGACTAAATTTATTTTGACATAATTTTGGCAGCGGAAATTATAATATTGTATTTTTTTTTAATCTTATTAGTAGTTATATCGAAATAATTCATTTTTTACCCCCGACGCACATACAACTGTCTGTTTGTGTGTGTATGTGTGTCTAATTGTGGCATCGTAGCTTTCGGACAGATGAACCGATTGGTTTTTTTTTCTTTGAAAACTGAATTAGTAGTAGTAGTAAAACACTTTATTGTACCAGAAAATAATACAACACACAAGAAAAAGAGCTTATCACTAGTACAAAGGCGAACTTATCCCTTTAAGGGATCTCTTCCAGTCGGGAGTGTTCTCTCTTTACTCGGGGTTTTTTTTCAAAATTTTAATTTTGTATCGTTTGTGTCTGTACCAGGAACGTCAAACATTTATCTGACAATTCTATTTTAGGGTCTCCTGGACCAAACGAAGGACTTGTTAACATCTATGGCGACAGACGGTATCGCGCCGAACGCACAGACCTACGCTGCTACCTTCGAATGTATCGAGAGGAGCAACATCAAAGATAAAGAGGCAGTGTTGCAACAATACTATGAGCAGATGCAGGAAAAGGTATGTAGAAACAAACCCCATATCAGCAGTTCCCGTCAACTTTGTACATAGCCACGTCAGCAAATTTTAATTGATCCTATTTTGTTACCAACGTTTAGTAATATAAGTCGACTTTCGTGAGATATACACGGTGCCCATGAGGAAAGGGAAATATTTTAACATCATATTCCTGACCATATTAGAAGTTAAAAATGCTAATTAATGTTTGCTTAATTCGGCTTTATTTTAGAGATATTGCCATTTTTGTGTAAAAAAGTTGTAAGTAAATCACCAGTACAAAACACCTTTATGATTGCGACGTTGCCAGACTGACACTTCTAAATTGACTGCATAAGTCAAACCCAGTTGCATAATGTCATTGTTGACTTGTCAGCCCTAAAAATGTTTATTTTATCCCAAAATACGGAACATCAGTAAATAATTTAGAATAGAACAGTTTACGAATTAATTGCAATGTTGCAATGCAATTTCCCGCAAGCCAACAACAACTTTTGAGTTGTGAATCGTTAGTTCTCGTATTTAAGTACTTAGTACCTAAACGTGGAAAGCCACATACCTTTCATTTAAATGAAAATGATATTTGTTTCAGAGATAGAATGCCTTTTTCCATTACGGATATGGTAGTAAAATGTGCTAATGTATGTCGTTTCAAGTTCTTTTTGTAGTTATGTATTGAGTTTTATTAAAAGTTTACGCTCATTATTATGTATCTCATTTAGCCCATTAATAACGTACACAACAATATCTGAAGTATTCATTTATTTAAAAAAGTCTGACCTGAAATTCAATTTACAATTACAACTTAAATATTATTCAATTTAAATCGTACAATATAAACTAGTACTATCACTATTTCCAATACACTTTTTAAGAATAATTTTAATTGCAAATCCTTGATGGCTGTCTAGGATCCCTCCTCCCACCTGGAACAGCTAAATGCTCAAGTCACGATGTTGCCGGATAGAACATGCATGATAGAGTTTATTTCAGTCGACCACAACACATCGTTTCAGTAAACTTCCGTTATTACAGGCTGACCGTCTGAACGAGATAGAACCCTCTTGTTCTTAATATTAATCGGTGACTCTTTAAGAGCTTCATGTAGGTATGTACTTCGTAAAACTAATATTATTCGTTTAAAAGTCCATTTCTGATAAATCCAGGTTCATTGCAAAAATAAACAACAACACTGACGTTTAAAGTCATTCTGAATGTTGAATGACATGGAAATTTTTTAAGTGGCCATTCATTTATTGCATCTAAAGAGTATCTATGATGGCGAAACTCTTGTAAACTGTTTGTTGAGTAGTAGGATTCTCTTTGGTGGTCTTAGGAAGCGAGAAAGACATATTTCGTATTCGTGTATTTGTGAAACCAACCTCTTTCTTATTTAATATTTAGCGTGTTGCGGTTATTAACATAGAAGGATTAGACCTCGCTTTGAATAATCTATGACCAAAAAAGTCTTCATGACATTGCCTCTTGTAAAAATAAAAGAGATAGCAACAACAAACGTTGCCAGCTCGCCCTAAGGCACTGTTATACTAGAGAATCAAAAGTTATGTATTTATTATGTAAGAAAAATTTTACAAAATTAAAAAGCATAATTCGACCTATGTTTATATAACATTTATTACTCCTTATGACCCCAGAAATGCGTGGTTTAATTTTTTCCCTTTCCTCATGGGCACCCTGTATACAGGATAATTGTTATAATTAAGGAAATATAGATACTATAGAACCTTAATGACGAAATAAAACTTAATAAAATCTCAATTCATCAACTAAATCTTGGTAACAAAATAGGAATTAATAAAAACAAATTTAACTTTTTCCTTCATTTTTGTACAAACTTTTCGAGAACTGCTGATATGTTCCTTAGACTTATATTGACCGGGATATAGACCGTGATTACCTTTTTGATTTTTGTCGAGGTCCCGATATTTCGACGCAGTTGCATGCATCATGATAACGGAATAGGTAATCACGGTCTTATATCTCAGTCAATATAAGTCTAATGAAAATAACCGTGAATCATTTAAAATTCCCATTTATGTTCCGCTTGCAATGCTATGTTTTTTACAAAAAACAAACTAATGAGAACATTTTCGACCCTGTACGTAAGTATTTAGAGTTCAAAATAATTTTTAACCCCCGACGCAAAAACGACGGGGTGTTATAAGTTTGACGTGTCTGTCTGTCTGTCTGTCTGTCTGTGTGTCTGCCTGTGGCATCGTAGCTCCCGAACGGATGAACTGATTTGTTTTTTTTTTGTCTGAAAGCTGAATTAGTCGGGAGTGTTCTTAGCCATGTTTCATGAAAATCGGTCTACTGTGTCGCGGTCGGGGGTTTTTTCAAAATTTATATTTGTGGTTAGGTTATTATATATTGTTCTTGCAAAACACAAGATAAGTTATCCAAGAACTAGCCGGTGCTTGCCCAATGCCCACCTGGCACGATTGGAATGAATGACTGAAGGAAAATATCTATACATATGTATATCACATTAACCAATAAAATGGTGTCTCTGAGTGTCACTCACACAATGAACATTTCATTCATATCAGCTTTCATGAATCAATCTTTAAATAAATAAATTAAATATTGGGGGACACCTTACACAGAGCAACCTAGCCCCAAACTAAGCAAAGCTTGTATTATGGGTGCTAGGCGACGATATACTTACTTATACATATAGATAAATACATACTTATATACATAAAAAACATCCATGACTCAGGAACAAATATCTGTGCTCATCACACAAATAAATGCCCTTACTGGGATTCGAACCCGGGACCGCGGCTTAGCAGGCAGGGTCACTACCGGTACCGACTGAGCCTGACCGGTCGTCAAGTCTTTATTTTTTATTTAACCAATTTTCTTCCAGAGCATAACTCTAAACGACCTACTAGACAAAACCCAATTCGTCCACGATCAACACGAGCTGGTCTACCGCGCAGTGCGCCGCCTGCACCCCTCCTTCACCCCCCACTACAACCCCCGCTCCTCGACTACGACTGCCCCCTCACCGCCCAGCTCAAGCTGGACCACGCGCACAACCGCCAGGGGCTGCTGACCTCGCCCGCGCACGGGCTCATGACCTTGGACAAGGTCAAGGAGAGGGGCAGGCGGCAGCTGGAGATCGAGATGAAGGGGGGCATCGAGGTGCAGAATATCGACGTTAAGGATGACGCGTCGCCGACTGTCAAGTTATACGTAAGTTCATATATCTCGTAAACAAATCAGACTTAGGTATTTATTTTTTGAAATCCTTCCAGAAATTAAGTGAGGTTTATGAAAAAAGTAGTTTATTTTGCAAAAGAAAAATTACAGATTTATTTTGTTTGTGACCTCACTAGGCCTGTCTCACCTTAAGGTGGCTCGCTTTCCATACAAAAAACATCTACCATTTATTTAGTCACCGCACACTATAACTAAATAAAAATATGCGCATACATCTACTATACATTATCCGTCGTCGCGGTAGTGAATGATAAGATAAGATAAGATAAAAATTTATTGCACATATGAAAGAAAAGTTACAAAAATGGTACAGAGTTGTTAAATAGAAATGCGCATAGCGTTGCGTATACAGAAGTATCAGAGGTCCCCGCACTAGGCCAGGCCTGTATCGCGGGAGACCAGTTCATCGTACTGTGCCATGCCATAAATAAAACATAAAAATAAAAACACAAAGTGACAATACAAGAGAAAACGAAGCATGCAAGTTAAAATCTAAAGAATCAAAATTTATACTAATTTTAAACCAACTTTTTAAGTAGAGCCTCCGTTTCGCTATATGATAATGAAGCGAGCCAGGAAAATATGCATTTTTTCGCATCCATTACAGAGCTGTTGATTATAGTGTTTACCCGATTAACTACTATGTTATAAATAGTGAAGCCAAGGACATCCCCGAAGCGCCTACCAAAACTGGAGTTTGCTTTAGGTACAGGCAATTTAAACACTCGTTTGGAGACCAGGTCGCCATAGTTTTCATTAGTTATTGCAGACTTGTGCACAGTGACGCCGATTCTATAAAAGAAGAGCTGACGGACTGTTAGTACCTGAGCTTCAGAATAAAGTTTGTCTGTTGGATATCTGAACCGCTTCTTGAGCATGACTTTTAGAACCGAGCGCTGAGCTCTTTCGGCTACTAAAATCGTCGTCTTTGCTGCACTGCCCCATACTGTGATCCCGTATGTAATTATTGCCTGACATAGCGCTATATAAATTGTTTTAAGGAGTGTTAAGTCAGCTGAATTACGGAGTTTTTTAAATAGGTAAATGGTTTTTCTAACTCTTTTGGATAGGCAATGAATGTGAGCTTACATTGAAAGAAAGACATTGTTTGATACAGAAATCGTGGACAAATTCATGTGAATTTTTTATTAATTTTACGTAAATGTGCGTGCCAAATTTTGTGTACAGACACAGAGCCGTCATATTTCGCGCATTTTTAGTTGACATTGTCATCAGTGACATTTGGCTCTTGACAAGTAATTATTTAAAGATATTGGTTTAGTTAACTCAAGCAGACTCAGAAATAATGACGCATTTTGTCAACAAAGATACATATCGTGTATTTCGACACTGCTAATGTAAATCGAAATGGCGTCTCTGTCAAACGACCGACTATGATGCAGAAGATCGTGGGTTCGATTCCGAAGTTTTTTTTAATCATTTGAACTTTTATGGATTTATTAAGTATTTTTTATTTTTTAATGGAATATTCGACTATTACTATATTGCTTTCCTATTTTTTATTTTCATAGAAAAATACAATACAATCCTTTATTATGCTTTTGTTGATAAAATAAAATATTACACGTCTGGTATTAATACATCATAGTGTGGGCATAGTATTAGTAATGTGCTGTACTCCTTGCATTTACTGAGCTGGTTGACCTATGTTGTTGTTGTGTGAATGTTTTTCTTCAACAACTAAATGGTTATATACAAGAATATAATAGCAAGAATATGGGTAGCTTTTGCACATTGTAATTTTTTCTCAGTCACCAGTCACAGTATACTTTTTGAAATTTTTTTAAATATCAGATTAGGATAATTATGTTAGAAATTCTGAGTTCGACGAACCCAAAAATTATTACCATGTAAGAGAATAGGTTTTTAATCTTTTTTGTGGAAAACGCTCAGTAACTACTGTACGAGTACATATACATTTATGTATAAATAATAAAACAAAAAATAGTGTCTCATAGTGTTATGTTCCTGCCGGTGAGTAAGGCTGCCAGAGCTCAACGAGGGTGCGGGGTGTTGACCACGGGAGGACTTACGGAACTAATTTGTTCCGTCTATTGTCCTTTGAGTCGTCGGCAACCCAAACCCTCCTTTGAACTTGTACACTCCTTTTTGCTGTGCACACACAGCAAAGGGAGTGTACAAGTTTCTAATGGGGCGGCAACGCGCATGCGACACTCTTTGAGTTGCAGGCGTCCATAGGTTACGGTGACCGCTTTCCATCAGGCGGACCGTATGCTTGTTTTAACCCTTCGTATGCTTATGCACGGATCCGTGCGTAAAATTACTAAAATTAGGTCATCTTGTTGCATTTTTTTTCTTTACATGGTATAGCCGAGGTTGGAACCCACGATTTTTTGACGCATCCGCACACGAGGGGTTAAACGGTTTTAAATATTTCGTGAATTTGGTACTGTGTAATTATATTATTAACGGCGTTGTTTAATTAATTTAGCGAGAAAAACTACAAGCAACCGAAGCAGAGTGGAGATCGGTGGTGCGCGAATCATTCGAGCGTAATTTGGGCACGCTGCGATCACAGAGCCTCGCGTCACACTCGGCCATCGCTCTGTATCCTTACTTGAGAGTGTTAGAGGTATGTACATATATTGTTATTCTTACCTTAGCTCACACTGCTAGCGATCGAGACAGAGTGGTGATCGGTTTTGCGCCGTTAAAATCTCTCGCAAGTCAAGCAAATGTGGAGTACACTAAATTTAAACTGTAGAGGACAAAATCGGTCTTGTGTTGACAATTTTATTTATGTTTTGTAGTTTTAGATTTTTCTGCACTAACTAAAGTGAGCGAGTTTGAATTACATTTTGTAAAACCATGGATGTGTTTAAATATTTTTGACACACTTTATTATTTTAACAGACTGACCAGTTCGTGGAGCTGATAATGGGCGAGATCAACAAGCTGGTGGACGGCAGCGAGACGTACAGCCCCACGCTGAAGCTGCTGCAGCGTGACCTCGGCACGCAGGTCTACCAGAAGTGAGTTCACCTGCTAGTTGTTCGTGGAGCTGGTAATGCTGAGGTCAACAAGCTGGTGGACGGCAGCGAGACGTACAGTCCCTCGCTGAAGCTGCTGCAGCGTGACCTCGGCACGCAGGTCTACCAGAAGTGAGTTCACCTGCTAGTTGTTCGTGGAGCTGATAATGGGCGAGATCAACAAGCTGGTGGACGGCAGCGAGACGTACAGTCCCACGCTGAAGCTGCTGCAGCGTGACCTCGGCACGCAGGTCTACCAGAAGTGAGTTCACCTGCTAGTTGTTCGTGGAGCTGATAATGGGCGAGATCAACAAGCTGGTGGACGGCAGCGAGACGTACAGTCCCACGCTGAAGCTGCTGCAGCGTGACCTCGTCTACCAGAAGTGTAATCATAATAACGGCCCTCGCTTTGATAATTGGACATAGGCGTCTGAAAACAAGGTCTCACTTTGAAGGTCGGGCAGCCGTTAGCTTCGGTTCATTTTTTATAGAACAATGTAAACAATGAGTTTTTATGACAAAATCATAAGGGAATTTGATTGATTTATTATCATGTATTTAAAATAATTACTAGTCAGTACCTTCTTTGCCTTTGACGCGCCAAATCGCTTTCGCTTCTTGAATAAATTAGGTTTTGTTTGATTAGGAACTTGAAACGGAAAACTAAGCATTATTGCGAATCATCAATGAATAACAAATGCAATTATTTCACAGATACCAAGTAGAACAATACCGCAAGAATGGAGTCCTGTCGAAAATCTCCAAAATCTACGAGCAATACTGCGAATGGTACATGGATCGCAGTGCGTTAGGAACTGACGTGCCGCTCAACAGTAGACAGGCGTGGCAGATGCTGGTGCATAGGAACAGAGAGGGCGCTAGTTTGGTGAGTTACTATCTCTATCCATTACTATAAGGTTCAAATGATAACTTACCTACAATACCTGTCACGGTAGGTAGAAATTATAGTCTACGAGCAATACTGCGAATGGTACATGGATCGCAGTGCGTTAGGAACTCACGTGCCGCTCAACAGTAGACAGGCGTGGCAGATGCTGATACATAGGAACAGAAGGGCGCTAGTTTGGTGAGTTATCATCTCTATCCTTAACTATAAGGTTCAAATGATAATTTATCTACCTATATGGACTGTCGCGATAGGTAGAAGATATAGAATCTAAGAGCAATACTGCGAATGGTACATGGATCGCAGTGCATTAGGAACTGATATGCCATTAAATAGTCGGCAGGCGTGGCAAATGTTGGTGCATAGAAACAGAGAGGGCGCTAGTTTGGTGAGTTATTATCTCTATCCTTAACTTTATTTTTTTTAAACTATTTTCGAACGTATAGCGCATGTAAGATTGTTGACTGTCAATTATTATTGTGTTTTGTTTTAGGACATGGAGGAGACCCCGTGGCCGATGGAGATGCGACAGAACATCGGCAAGTTCCTCTACAACATCATCATCAACGACGTCAAGATCGACGTCAACATGTTCAAGCCCAAAGCCAAGCAGTAAGTTCAAGTCACAGTTTCAGTTGAATACAAGATGCATCGGATCACAAAACTTAGAACCTGCAAAATCTAAATTTTATGTTTCTTTTATCTGATCTAATCTTAAAATTCCAGTGCAGGAGTGATGGCTTAAATAATTGATTTTATTATCGAATTACCTTGATTTTTTTGAAAAGATAAATATTGATGATGTGTTCATAGCGATTCGTGAAATCTATTCATCTTCGTTCTTTCACTTCTTCCGATTAAATCGAAATCACGCTTTTTCCTCTGCAGTAATATACTATTATCGGCGATATGTCGCTTGCCAATTCGTCCGCAGAATTCGCGAAAAGTTACATCTGCAACGCAATGCGTCCACACACAGAACACCCCACTAGAAGCCAAATGCAAGCGATATTGTTCGAGACGCAAATCACCAATCCTTGCGGGGTGAGGCGGGCGCGAACGGTGCTACCATTGGTCGTTTCAAATAATGGCGCGCCTTTACGATTAGCAGTAGGGATGGGAATGGGACATGTCTATTATAGACAATGGTACCGGTACCAGTACTGTGGTGAATTTGTTTTGCAACAAATTATAATATTATAATTAAATTATAATAAGGCCTAGTTACTCTTCGGGTTGGAAGGTCAGATGGCAGTCACTTTCATAAAACTAGTGCCTACGCCAAATCTTGGGAGTAGTTTCCAAAGCGGACCCCAGGCTCCCATGAGCCGTGGCGAATGCCGATGCCGGGATAACGCAAGGAGGATGATGATTGTGATAGCACCTCAATAAAAATCATTCTAGTAACTAATAAGTCTAATAACTAAACTGTGCATTTTTACTTGTTTACGTTTACTAAGTTAAATTACCAACTAAATATTCTAAACTAATCAATGAACTAAATAACACTACAGACTCTATAGATAATTATTCACAATTACAAATCTGCTTTCTTTTATATTTCATAAAATGGTAGCACATGGTACGAACGGTAGTACGAAGTTCCCGCAACAGACATAAACTAACATGGCCCCATGCCTAGTCGTTTACGTGAAAGGGATAGCATATCACATTGTTAACTAGACAAAAAGGGATGGACGCGCCTCGGCGCCGCTCAGCACAACCATATTGACCAGTATAAATGAACTCCGCGGATAATAAACAATATTCAACAAAATAATTAATTTGACTTAACTGTGGAATGTTATTCCATCTTTTTTATATGTAGAAGTGTTAGAAGACTTGCCACACCACTTTATGCTGCAAGAGACCATTGTTTGCAACCAAATTTGATTATTTAAGATTTTTTCCCGAGCGGACACGGACACTGTTAGCGGGTCGTATACTTGGGCGCTACTGATCGGTGTCGCACGCGTTCAAACTTTTATAAACCTGATTTGTCGTATGCTTGGTGACCGCGAGTCGCCCTGTAAGGGCCGTCTTGTTGTATTGGTCTGTGGCGTCCACATAACAGGCCGACGCTCGCCTCCACTCATCGGTGAGATAGCTGCGAGTTCCTGCGCATGAAGCGGAACATGCGATTCGTGGCCCGGGCGTTCATCGCGCTGAACTTATTTGCGGATAACCTGTTATCCAAAAGTTACGTCGTAAGCGATCTGTCATTTAAACCCTATTTGTTTTCGCAGGAAGAAACTCCCGGCCGTGTACAAAGTGGCGGCGCGGGCCGAGCTGCGCATGCGGGCCGACCTGGTGCCGCCCTCCTCGCCGCCCAAACCCTGGCCACATCTGCACTCTGGGGCCTATCTACTGACTAAAACACCACTCATTAGGTGAGTCTTTGTCTCAGAGTGTATCTGTCTCGCTCGCGTCTTGCTGGGTGCGGCGCGGGTTGAGCTCCGTATGCGAGCCGACCTGGTGCCAGCATCGTCTCCACCCAAACCCTAGCCGCATCTGCACTCTGGGGCGTATCTACTGACCAAGACTCCGCTCATTAGGTGAATATATGTCTCCCTTGGATAGGCACCGCTAGAACCGATGATGCCCTTGAGACGCTTTGTTGCCGCTGAGTTGGTGCATTTTTATTTCTTTTTATTTTATTTACTGTGTTAAAGCGAGACGAACACCGATTACGCCTCCGCAAACGCCTGGCAAACGGTGAAAGTTTTTGACTATTTTGTTTGCTGTTTGCCAGTGGTTGGCATCTGTGTTGATTTTTTGCACGAGTCCAAAAGGTGCTCGACGAAGAGATTCGTCGAGCTTGGAGTGTACACGTGTTTGTGTTCGGTCATGTTTGACATGTGTCGTATAACATTATTCGTCGTTACAGGATGCCATTTACATCATGAACCAATGGAAACGCCTGGAAGAGGCGCCTCCGTCTGCCCTATACCCGGCATTAGACAGCCTCAACCAACTGGGAGAGGTGCCGTGGGTCGTCAACAAGCCAGTGTTGGATATACAACTGCAAATATTCAGGTAAAGTGAAAGTGTTTAGAACCTACAGATAAATGAGTCAGAAAATCAGAGTTAAACATACAGTTAGCTGCAGAAAGAAAGGTAGTTCCCTGCATTGACATTTCTATCTATACAAGCGAATAGAATTGCTGACTTTACAGGGCCAGGCACATTTAAAATTAACGATATTTACACGAAATTAAAATTGTAAACGAGACTTAATCGTCCATAATAAACATGAAAGTATAATAGTAGTGTGACTACTTAAAATACAAATTAAAATATTATCTATGTAATATATATCTATGAAATTAATTTAATTTGTTCTTAGAATGCCCATAACTAAGTTTTAAAACTGACCTGAATTGTCGAGGACGGCGTCACGTTGTTATTTCGCATACAAGTAAGGGACTATTATCATTTAGGATACTGTTCTTAATTTAATGCTAGACATTGTAACTATACATTAAACAGCGTTATATATAAATACTGTCATTTTCCTAGGTCTGGCGGCAACAAGAAGCTAGACATCCCTCCCCCGCCTCAGCGTTGGATCCCAAAGAGTTCGCGGAAGCCAAAGATGCGGCGGGTGCTTTCAAACGCCGCGTGGCTCTCAGCCGAGCGAGGGCCGAAATGCACTCGCTGTGGTGCGATGCGTTATACAAGCTTGCACTCGCTAACCGTTACAGGTAAATACTAACTGGCTTAGATATTCTAAAGGCATGGATGACGCGATGTGTTGCACTCATCCACTCTGTGCGACTACGAAAGCAGAGCTAGTGGTTGCCCTAATATCAGTCTCAGCGTCTATGCGGAAACAAGAATCAATCGATGTTATGCTTGAAAACAATCTGACACATGAAATGCGGCACAGCGGACATCTAAAACCTAAGGAAAGAAACATATCGTCACTACTTGAAAAGAAAATTGTAGTAAGTATGTACGGAATGCATATAGACTTACTGCGTTTTAACTTTGAGAAGCAGCATGAGATACGAGATTTTTTCAAAGTAGTGACGATATACAGCTAGTAATTATGATCTAACAGCTCTACGTTATTTAACAGCTACCTCTTGTCCAAAATCGACGACTAAACTTATAACAATAATTGTGAGCGACTTTAGTAAAACGTCGGACTTTGTCGATTGCTATAAAGTCGCTATGTCAGTTTATTCATATAAAAATCCAAGCAAATCTCGTCTTTAAGATTACTGGGATCTGAGATCTGTAAGAATCTAGTAAGAACTTTCCTGTAAAACAAGTGAACAAATTTTACATATATAGTTTTTTTTTTCAGAAACGAGATATTCTGGCTGCCCCACAACATGGATTTCCGCGGTCGAGTCTACGCCTGTCCCCCACATTTGTCACAACTCGGAGCCGACGCGTATCGAGCTTTGTTGAAGTTCGCTCGTAGAGAGCCGCTGGGACCAGACGGGTTGAGGTGGCTTAAACTACATGCCGTTAATTTAACAGGGACGATGAAGAAAAGCACTGTAGATGAGAGGTTAGTTCGCATCTGTAGAGGGCGATACTGAGCTTTGTTTAAGTTTAAACTCGTTGGGATTTGACGGACTGAGATGGCTCAAACTATATCCTGTATAAGCGCTGAGAATGAAAGATTTGGACTAAATTTTAGTCGTGTAACTGAGCACTGTTACTGAGCTTCTGTCACACCTCGGACACTGGCAATCAAATATATGAAAGAGGCGCGTTCCTAGCACACAGTCTATGCTCGTGTAGGTGAACGTGTACTATGCTTGTATGAGTGAAATATGGCAGGTCGACTGTTCGCGTTTTTGACAGGCGGTAACTGTGAGGGGGTGGGCGGCACTTTCAGCGAGGAGCAGGAGTGGCCATACTGTACTGTAGTACTCTTTATTATACCACACCTCGGACACTGGCGATCAAATATATGAAAGAGGCGCGTTCCTAGCACACAGTCTAAGCTCGTGTAGGTGAACGCGTACTACGCTTGTATGAGTGACATATGACAGGTCGACTGTTCGCGTTTTTGACAGGCGGTAACTGTGATGTAGCCGAGAGGGGGTGGGTGGCACTTTCAGCAGGGAGCGGGAGTGTCCATACTGTACGATAGTACTCTTTATTATACTGTGATTATACTGTGCTTTTTAGTATCTCTAGATAAAGTATTGGGAGCGTTACTGCATGCGAGGGTGGTTCTGTGATTGGTTAAGATTTTTTTTATAACTGGTTTCTTTTTTCTGTCAGGTTGGAATACGCAGAAAGCGTCCTAGACAAGATACTGGACTCAGCAGACCGTCCTCTGGACGGCGAGGGCTGGTGGCAGGAGTCCGAGGAGCCTTGGCAGACGCTCGCCTGTTGTATGGAGATCGCCAACGCGATCCGATCTCCGAACCCTGAAGGTTAGTCCTTATTTATTTAACACTAGATTTTGCCCGCTTCGTTCGCGTTAAGTTCGGGGATAAGGTACGAGATTTGCCCCGCTGCTAAAGGCAAATCTCGACTTCTCAAAGGCCGGCAACGCACCTCCAACACTTCTGGTATTTCGGGTGTCCATGGGCGGCAGTGATCGCTTACCATCAGGCGACCCGTCTGCTCGTTTGCCTCCTATCCCATGAAAAAAACATCCGCAACCCGTATTAGAAAGAAACAAAAAGCCTACGTCACTCTTCAACTATCTCCACTTAAAAAATCACATCAATACGTCCCTTTGCCGTGAAAGACTGACAAAGTAACAGGCACACACACTTTCCCATTTATAATAAAAAAAACCGCATCAAAATCCGTTGCGTAGTTTTAAAGATTTAAGCATACATAGGGACATAGGGACAGAGAAAGCGACTTTGTTTTATACTATGTAGTGATGTAGTGATATAGTATGGATATATAAATTTTTATTTTGTGTGCTTTTGCTTCATTCACGTCACGACATTCATTTATGTCACGACATATGACATATGTGAACCTACACTCACCGGCATAAAGAAGTGATGATTTCTGTACCTTGTCACATTGACGTCTTGTTTGAAATGTCATACGAAATTGTGAAACGATTAAAAGCGAAAAGGTACAGTAATCATCACATCTTTATGCCGGTGACTGTACAAGCAGCTACAAATGGTAGTTACCTAAAGTTCCTAGCTATCGAATTCTACTTCCATTTGACTTTTTAACAGTGATCAATTGATCATCAATTAAATTACGACCGGTCTGGCGCAGTCGATAGTGACCCTGCCTGCTACGCCGCGGTCCCGAGTTCGAATCCCGGTAAGGGCATTTATTTGTGTGATGAGCACAGATATTTGTTCCTGAGTCATGGATGTTTTCTATGTATATAAGTATTTATATATTATATATATCGTTGTCTGAGTACCCACAACACAAGCCTTCTTGAGCTTACCGTGGGCCTCAGTCAATCTGTGTAAGAATGTCCCATATATTTATATATTATAAATATTTCCCTTATTGTACAGAATACCTGTGCGGGTTCCCGGTTCACCAAGACGGGTCGTGCAACGGTCTGCAACATTACGCGGCGCTAGGTGGCGACGCGGCCGGCGCGGCCGCCGTCAACCTGGCGCCAAAGAGAGGCCGCAAGACGTGTATGCGTCAGTGTGTGCGCTGGTGGGTATTGTAATAATACAAATAATTTATTAAGAAAAAGGCGGTCCACACGGTTGTACAGTGTCAGTGTCATAATAGTCTTTGTCTGAATATGTGTGATTGTCTGGCACAGAATATGCGCACCACGGTATGTGGGCGGCACGGTGATACTGTCGTCGTTCTAGGTCGTTTTAAGGCAAGATCAACTTTCTATCACCATCAATCAGCTTTTCGCAGAGGTGGTAATGACGACTGATAAAAATTTCCTCGGCAACTTTGACAAAAGGTCCGGAGCGCGAATCTCAGGCTTTCGACAGTTCTTGCCAATTATGCCGGCGAAATCGTATTTGGCAATGGCTCTCTTTTTGGGCCTTGATAAGGGACGTCCGGATTCTTATTAGAAACGGCCTTGCTTCAAGCTTTGTAACCGGAAAAATCTCCTAGCAAACGTTCCCTTTTCTAATTTGAACCTGAACCCCACCTACTTACTCGACATTGGCTGTGGGCAACACCGCCCCAAGTTAAAAAAAAAACCATCTACGAGTACCTACTAAAGTCGTTATTTCCCAGGTGGAGGAAATGCGAGCACGCGACGCGGCCGCGGGCGTGCCGGCGGCGATGATCTTAGAAAATTTCGTGCGGAGGAAGGTCATCAAACAAACAGTCATGACCACCGTGTACGGAGTCACCAGGTTCGGCGCCAGGCTGCAGATCGCTAAACAGCTCAAAGGTAATCTCACCAACATTCAGGTGGAAGGGATGCGGACGTGTGACGGCGGTCATCCTGGAGACCTTTGTGCGGAGGAAGGTCGTGAAACAAACAGTCATGACCACCGTGTACAGAGTCACCAGGTTCGACGCCAGGCTGCAGAGCGCTAAACAGCTCAAAGGTAATCCCCACTACAATCTCCAAGTGTAAGAGACGCGGGCATGTGACGGCGGTCATTCTGGAGAACTTTGTGAGGAGAAAGGTCATCAAGCAAACTGTTATGACCACCGTGTACAGTCACCGGCATGAATAAGTGATGATTTTTATACCTTATCACATTAACGTCTTGTTTGAAATGTCATACGAAGTTGTCAAACGATTAAAGGCGACAAGGTACAGAAATATGTCCCGCGAATAACGTCCAAACTCCATGGTTTCAATTTATGCTATCCGGATGAGCACAAAACCGCTTACTTTAGGAAGAGTGTATTTTATATGTCTGTTCACACGTTTAACCACTTGCCCAATGAAATCAAAATACTAGAGCAACCTGAATTCGGACGAAAACTTTATAAATGGTGCTTAGATAAGGCTTACTATAAGATAAGTGATCATTTCATTCCTTTGACAATTGACTAGCATAATATAGAATATCTAAATATAATTCATTATTTAATTATTAATATATTTTTTTCGAGAATTGTATCAATTACCTAATTATTTTATTCGCACTAAATGTAATAGCCTGGACATTAATATAAGTATTTAGCTGTAAGATTAGCTTTAGTATTAACAATATTGTGCGCCGCATCGCGGTGATTGTCATGATACCACCCTGACATATCTTTAAGACCATTGTACCTAACTCACAGTCTGACAATAAACATTTCATTTCATTTCATTTCAAATCATCACTTATTTATGACTGTTACTGTACGGAGTCACCAGGTTTGGCGCCAGGCTACAGATCGCTAAATAACTCAAAGGTAACTCTTGCCCATGTGCGTCATTTGACTGTTTAAATTTAAATGATTTATTTCTTGATATTATAAAATGGAAACCACCAGAAGCCAAAAGGCTGAACACTGAACAGAAGTGCCATAAGTTGGTTATCAAACTAATGTCAATTATAGGCTGATGTCTGACCCAGAGTCTCAAATATGACGTCTATTTTCTGAAAGTTAGGATTGCAGCAATAATGTTGGTTGCACACATTAATTTTGTAATTTTAATTCATCTGTAATTCTAATCAGGGATTTGATTATTGAAAGCTTACCTTTATAAATTATGTACAATTTGCCTCTGTACTAGCTGATTCTTTTATGAAACTTGGCCTCGTATTTATATAATTTATAAGCACTTTACTAAGGTTTTACCAAGTTTTACACTAGATTTCCTTCGCCAGATATCGATGACTTCCCAAAAGAGCATGTGTGGTCGTGCAGTCAGTATCTGACCACGAAGACCTTCGACAGTCTACGCGAGATGTTCACCTCCACCAAACTCATACAAGACTGGTTTACCGACTGCGCCAAGTAAGTAAAAGAAAAGGTGTGACCCATCAATCATTGATGAATGCTGACTTGTTGACGATAGAACCAATAGTGTAGAATTATTGTCGCTTTTCACCAGAAAAGTGTCTTAATGTTACCGTGGAATAAAGGCCATTTTATCATGGTTCGGTTGAAATTTCAAATGGAAAGGAATAAATTAGTAACCAAATAATTTTGTTTTCCGTCAGAAAATAAAGCTAATTTATCATAATTTTATACCCACATATCATCTCATGTTTATTATACAATTCATAATTTTTACAAAAATTTGTTCAAAGTACATTTTGTAACTTTGGGTTGTTTATATTGACAGGCTGATCTCAGGCATATGCGGAGAGAGCGTAGAGTGGGTGACGCCTTTAGGACTCCCTGTGGTGCAGCCCTACTACCGCCGCGGCACCACCGCTGCCAACAGCCGGACGCCACTTGATCACCAACAGTAAGTAAAATTAGACCCATAAATTGGCTGTCCGTCACAAGATGATAGTTCGATTTGACACTTCATCTATCAAGTTTAGATATAGGTAACTTGGAAATGGCTACTATTGATCAGTGTATTTTCCTAGGAAAACAGCTGTAAGTATAACAAATTTGTAGCCAGGAAGAATTGCATTTTAAATAAAATCTTGTTTCAAGGTTCTTTTAACTTACAATTGTAAGTTATAACCATAATTAGGCTGTTTTAATCTAATATGCCTTTTGTTGTTCAGGCGTCCATGCACCATGAAGCAGCGCAACGCGTTCCCGCCCAACTTCATCCACTCTCTGGACTCATCACACATGATGCTCACCTCACTGCACTGCCAGGCCGCGGGCGTCACATTTGTGTCTGTCCACGATTGTTACTGGACTCACCCGGAGCAGTGCCTCTTATGAATAAGGTTAGAACTAGCTGAAGTTTTTGATACGGTATACATTTAGCTTACAACTTAATGCGAAGCTATAGGAGTTTGAGAAGCGGTTCCTATTTGGGTTTTTATTCGCCTTCATCAATAGATTGCAAGCGGTAAAAACCGGTTAGTCTTCAATCTGTATGTTGTGGTTTTACTTCGGCGTACCGCAAGGCAGCTTCTTAGGCGCTACAACGTTCATCATTTACACTCTTTGGGCTTGTCGCACATGACATGATGCTACTTCACTGCGTATTTTCCAGGCACAAATTATTTTATCAAGGATTTTTTGGCGAATTTGGCAATTTTTCATATGTTTTTTGTTTTTCCCACAGATTTGCCGAGAGCAGTTCGTGGCTTTGCATTCGCAGCCGATCCTTGAAGACTTATCAGACTTTCTGGTCAAGAGATACAGCTACGATGAAAGGTATGTAACTTTTTTTTATTGTATCAAAATGCAATTGACTGTTATTTTTAACCGACTTCAAAAAAGGAGGAGGTTCTCAATTCGACTGAATGTTTTTTTTTTTTTTTTTTTTTTTTTTTTTTTTTTTTGTATGTTTGTTACTCGATATCTCCGAGAATCGTGGACCGATTTTCAAAATTTTTTTTTTGATCGAACCGGTATAACCCCGAGATGGTCCCATTGGCACCAAGTCAGGGTCTGATGATGGGATCCTGGAGAAATCGAGGGAACTCTTCAAATGTTATAGGCACATGTAATGTTTTTAGTCTATTTTTCAAAGGTACACCAGTATTTACGTCTGATGGTAATAATTTTATGTGGCTGAGCTGATGATGGAAGGTCAACTCCTCAATGGTTAGGAGTTAAAGGTTAATTCTTTCACTACTGTACATGTATTCGGACTGATACATATAATATCACTAGGAACCACTAAAAATCAACAAATAAATAAACTTTTTAACAAAAAATAAAACCGCCTTCAAAAATAAGCGCGTTACAAAACACGGAGAAACTAAAAAGCCAAAAATAATAAACCTTTCAATTCAGATTTCTTATCGTATTGCAATAAGCTAAACATCCAAATTATAAACAAATCAATTATTTTTGGAGTCGGTACCAGCCTGTGTATGGTTGGGTGGGGCAATCAGGCAATAGCAAGGCGACGAACAGGTCTGGTACCGACTACAAAAATAATTGATTTGTTTATAATTTGGATGTTTAGCTTATTGCAATACGATAAGAAATCTGAATTGAAAGGTTTATTATTTTTGGCTTTTTAGTTTCTCCGTGTTTTGTAACGCGCTTATTTTTTTGTATGCGTTATTTAAAAGGAAAGGAATAGTACATTACGATACAAGTGCGAAAAAAAGGAAGTTACGAATTACGAATTTCCTTTTCGCACGTGTATCGTACGACGTTTTTCAGTACAGATGAGCCTCCGAAGTTTCGACCTAGAATATAATGAACCACTTCTCGCACTAGTGCGTAAAAAAAACACCATCTGTACTGAAATAGTACATTACGATACAAGTGCGTAAAAAAGGAAGTTCGAAACGAGTGGCGATAAATTAAAACACGACCGAAGGGAGTGTTTTAAATCGACACGAGTTACGAATTTCCTTTTCGCACGTGTATCGTAAGACGTTTTTCAGTGCAGATGGCCCTCCGAAGTTTTGGCCTGACGTATAATGACCCACTTCTCGTACTAGTGCGTAAAAAAACACCATCTGTACTGAAAAGGTTATTTAAAGGATGTGGTTAATACATTAACAAAAATTCAACGTGTTTAAGAAGCGGAACAGTTACGTTTTCTACCTAGAAATTATTTCTAATGCTTTTGTGCACTTGAAGCTTTGGCACATTAGTCCTACTGCCTTTTTTATTAGGGTTCCGTACCAAAAAGGTGTAAACGGAACCCTTATGTTGCGACTCTGTCTATCTGTCTGTCACATTTTTTATACACTAGTACCGCCCAAATGAAAGAGGTGAGTACCGATAGTTTTTTCTTCTTATGGACAGACAATAGGGTCATACGATAGTACTCTTTAATATTACTATACTATGCAGACAAATTTAGTTATTCAGACTATACTTACTTTTTTGTTGTTCCAGCGAGCTTGAAGGCACATTAGGAGCGCCTAACAAGAAACGCGTAAACAGTCTCCTGAGGAAAGTCCCGAGCAAAGGCGACTTCAAACTGGACAGCGTACTCGACTCCGTGTACTTCTTCAGCTAGTCGAATATGGACTTTTTGACTGGTACTGTCGTTTCGTTCCCGGTTGGTATAGATGTAGGGCAATTGTGTGTCTTAGATAGAAAATTGATATGCGAAAATGGTTCAGCGGTTGGTGTTTCAGCAACACGCTGAAATGAGGCCATTTCGTGGCACTTCATTCCTTTCTGTCTTGTTATTATGTGTATTTTGTCTTGCCTGTGTTCACGAATAAATGTTTATTCTATTCAATCTTGTAATATTAACAATGTTTTTACACTGATTTAAACGTTTTTGTAAACGGGACTTAATCGCGTAAAAAACAACGTAAACTATGATTTTTTTTTTGCAATCTGGACGAAAGAGAAATTACCATCAGTGTTGGCCACTGATATCAATATGCTCTATCTCGATTGCTGTTGTTTTCTGATGATTAGTATATTAAAAAAAATGTCTGTTCTATTATAAATTAATACTGAATTTTGTACTTTTGATAACCAGACTAGGGTTGCCAACCGTACTATATAATATAGTACTGTACTATATTTTGGCCCAGCGTACTATATTTTATATGAAAGATATATAGTACGCAAAAGTACTATATTTTTGGGGTCCTTGCCAGTGGCGAATTTACACTAGGATCAAACGGTCAGGGGCGGCGTTTTTATAATGAAAAAAATCTAGCGCTTGCTACGCTCGCGCTTTCATTTCTGTTTGTCCTCCATTGTACATTTCATTACTTCCTTCTGACATGGAATGATTACAGTTACAAATATATAGAGCCACCGTTGTTTGCAAACATTTGTATTTTTTCAACGATATATTATCGACATTTCTTAAGGGGATTCTCTACGCATCATCTCTAAGCAAACTAGTATCCCATAATTAATTACTTCACAGCTCATTGATTCTGTGATATTTAGCATCAAAGTTGAACTATTCTAGGACCAAAACTGGTTCTTTGGTCAAAACTTTTGCCTTAATTAGTTTAAAATTAAAATCGCTCTTACATTTTAGAAATTCTTCATCAAAACAAAATTTCCAAAAATGTTTTTAAGACAATGTCAAAGTTCATAAAAAAATAAGAACATAGTATACATTTATTTATTTTTTTCAAAATATGGGTCTTACAAATAGGGTGTTCTGCCTTTTCATAGAACTATTTTTGGCTGAGTTTAATTTGCCAACCAACATTTCGCCGAAGTTTCATTTTAACAACTAACGTTTAGCAACTTTTTGTATGGCAACTTTTCAATTGGTAGAATTATTGTACCTAAAGCAGATTATTAAAATCCATCTAAACTTTTGGCAGACTTGTCATTTGTCAAATGTTTCACTTGCTCAAACAACTTTTGGACAAATAACGTTTCGCAACGAAACATTAGGCAAGTTACAAATAATTTCTAACATCATCCACAACTAGTTGTATATTCCGTCAAGTAAAACAATCGACAACATGAAAGTTTGCTTTTTAGAAAAAGGCTAAATGTTAAGTTGGTAAACGTGAGGTTGGCAAATAAAACAATATGATAAGTTGGGAAATGAACATTCGGCGGAATAAAATTCCGCGAAAATTGAGTTGGGAAGTGATATTCGGCCGTACAATTGTCGAGGATAAAATAAGAGAACCAATACAACACAAAACTTGTCAAAAATCGATGAAAACCGAGTGAAGCCCCTTAAAGTGGGCAGAAAAAACGATTTCTACGACTCGGTTATTGATTATCTGTACCGTACTATATTTTATTTCGGTGTACTATATTTTATAGATGGAATTTTCTAAAATACTATATTTCCCTAAAAAAAAGTTGGCAACCCTAAACCAGACACACAATTGGGCTTGATAGACTGATATGAGATATTATTGATCGATAGTTAGCGTATTGAATTTTTTGTAATTACCAATGTTAATTATATATTTCAACAATGAAATATAACTTCCAAGATGCCTTCGCTATATAAAGTAGTTGACTCTCGTAGAGTACAAATGATTTAGTCATGTTTGTAATTTGATTGTTCCTAATGTTTAATTACTTTGTGGAGAGATATGGTGCAAATGAAAAAAAAATGCAACGGAATGAATTTAAAAAATATTATGTAAACTTATATAAGTCTGAGGTTCCGACATACCTGCGGAACTCCGAAAAGGCAAAATATTTACGTCAAAAAAGCACCAACAGATGCTAAATGAATTAGCACCACTTTTCTCCCCAATTGTAAGTTTCACAAATATTTAGGGTTGGTTAGTAACTACATCGCGTTTATATGTTCATAATGCCATATCTACTAAGACTTGCACCAAATTAAAATAATAGTCGTAGTCTGGTTTGCGAGCACAGAGATTTTGTTTAATGACTAAAAATAAATTGCTATCAGATAAACAGATAACGAATATAAACCCCAATTTTTTTGTTAATACGAAATTACGAATACGAAATTAGAGTGACACAAAAACGCAGTCACTAACAAAATTTGGGGTCCATAACATATCTGATAACAAACAGTATTAAATTTGATATTATGTTATTGTATCTTATGTTCTGACTCGCAACCATTTTTCAGTAGTGCAATGCAACAAAACAGTCTGTGATTTGTTAGATGTCTAACAATAAAATTAAGCTGAATATAATTACTGTTGTTTAATTTAACTTTTCATTAAATTACGCCATTAGGAAAACCCCTGTCTGTTATCCTGGTAGGTATAAAATAAACACAATTTAAGAATCATTGATTTATTATTGGTACAAAAAATCTAGACGGGAACGCAGGTTACAACGAATTTATCTACGATACTGTACACTTACTATGTCTATTTGACTAAACATTGAACATCAATACTTGAAAAATCACTTAATTATGAACAAATAACTTATTTCCTGGCTTAACCTAAGTCTACACTAATTTGTTGTGTATATAAAGAAAAAACTATATTTGGCTGGTGCAGTCTACTTATTTGAATTTGAACTATGTTGATTTATAATTACTAATTTAAGATTTGATTTTAGACAATTTTATTAGTAATTAGATCTATTTAAACGTATGTCTGCGCTACCATATGCTTTACAGAAACGGACTACCTATAACTCAATTCGGATTATTAAAGTTGATCTTTATTAAAACAGCGGTAACATATTTGCCAGTACCTATACAAGAAACAAAAACACATCTGTTACTAAGTCGAATGTTTTGTTGTCGACGACGGGGGCTTATTCTATTCTTTCGTGTTCAAATGGGGGCATCGGCTAAAAGTACGCGTAATCTAAAAACATTCGCGTTCAGTCCAGTTTTATAAGGGCCTTTGGTTTTCGGGTGTAATTGGACGTACAGGTCAATTCGCTAGATCTGGCACGAATGGAATGAATGAGTGAATGAAGTGTGTGACAGATTTTCGAATAAAATTGTGGCTCTTGACAGTTACGACTGGATACCGCTAAAAGTGTCACCCACACAATCAGTTAGTTGTAGTGCGAAAAGAGTTTCCTTCGTATTTTTTCGGAAACGTGTTGCTAGTTCAGTAAATGTCAGTACATCTTGTACTGAGACTGACTGAAATAGCATGACACGTTCGTACGTTTCCGTAACAATACGAAGGCAAATCTTTTCGTACTACATTTGTACGTTTATCCCATTCATGCTAACTTTCGTGAACTGACCTGTAATCGCAAAATGGTCTTGTCTTCTTCCTTTCTCACGCACTGTACGCGGCTTCCGCACGTTCATTCACTGACTCATTCATTCGTTCATTGCTGCTGATGTCACTGTCTGTGGTGACTGACGCCGGTGTAGGGGCGCGCCGCGGGGTCCACGGCGGTGCGCGAACCTGAAGTGGTGCTGCGTGGAGGGGGGCTGCAACAAACACGTACTTGTCTCCATCAAACTATCACTACTTGGATCACGTGCGTGGCAAATGTCATTGGTCACAAAGAAATAAGTTGGCGGGGGTTCACGCAGACCCAGAGGCAATGTGCTTGTGAGTGGCAAATGTCCAATTTCGATGAGTTGAGACAGCGCGATCTACAGAAGAAAATGCGCAAGCTGCCTCGGCCGAGGCATGTCTGTATTATCTGTTTGACGCGCTAGGGGGACATATCTTCTGTGTGGACCCGCCTAAAGGCATTTTGATTAAGATGCTAAGGTTTGAAGCAAATTATAGGTACCTTGGCGTGGAGTCATCATCGTTGTTCTGCAAGCAGATCCACTGAGGTGCAATCGTGTCGCCGGGCTTCGCGCAGTCCAGCGTGCCATTGAACAGGAGCAAATCGTCGATCAGCACCTGCAAAATTATTCAAGTATTTATTTGTTGGAGTAGTTAAAATTTTGAAAACACAAAATGACCTTGAGGATTAAATTGATGTCTTGGAAGGAGTGGTGTCTTTTTAGATGCGACATGGCGTCCGTTGAAGACGAGTGGGTAAATTTATCCTTACATTGCAAATGCAGTTAGATACTCGTGCAAGTGACAAGGTGGATGAATGAATTACGTTATAATATGATGTAATGCAAAATATCTTACTCCGAATTCTTTGACTCCTCGCGAGGGTGTTTTTCCGTAGTTCCATATCTTCAGGCCATAAATTGATACTGGCGCGTCGAACACGAAAAATACCCTGCAAAAATTCACGTGTATGTTCAGTACCTTATAAAGTTAACTGCGGGCGTAGCATTCTGTATATTTTTTACATGTAAAATGCTAAAATGGTGCAATAAAGAATATTTACTTACTTATCTACTTACTAGTTGTTATCTACTTACTTTATCGCGTCACTATTGCTCTTACCGTTAGTGCGAAAAGGACGGTCTGACGTTATATCGTTTATCACGCGACCGCGCTTGCTTGCCTGGTTAAATTCTCACTCTAGTTGCCAATTAATCGATAATCAGTAGTCATTATCAACTTTCAATTACGAAGAATTTGTGGAATTACCTATAATTACTATTAGGAATCACCTGTTGAGTGTGTGCGGCAGTATGGGCGCGAGCCAAGAGTGCGCCGCGTCACATGAGACGACCCCGTCGACCAACTTGTCCGGTGTCCGAACGTCCAGAGCGCGCGAGTCCAACACGTTAACACTCGCCGGGTGCGCGCACACGTCTAAAGGAAACATCAACACAACATCAGTATCAACCGCCATGTGCAAATGTAAATGTCATCAAATAGCTGGTGCAGTTGTAAGTCCGAAAGGCATGTCTATAAACTATTAGAGGACGACAGCAGTGAATATAAATAAATAAATATTATATTAAGTTATTAATTATTAATTATTAGTTATTAATTTTATTTAGCTTGGCATGTGTATTTTCTTTCTTTGTAAATGACGATCCTTATTGGGAGACACGATTATTTTTATTTGGAATCTATTATGTAATTTTTGACGATCATGATGAGAAGATAAACATAATTTTGACATGTAGCAAATTTATAGTGTAATTTTTATCATGAAATAAAGAAATCTAATCTAATCATTTTTACATAGATTGACTGAGTCCCACGGTAAGCTCAAGATGGCTTGTGTTGCAAGTCGTGGTCTTTTGTGTTTTCTTACCCAATATACGGGAATGTTCAGTAAAATCAACACCGGTTTCGGCCTCGGCTGGTTACGTACCGGTTTGTGAGAGCGACGATCGTGAGCTCTCAGGTGACTGACATAGACTATTTTTGCCGTGAATGTGCGACCACACTCACGGCAGGTCAGCATGAAATTGTAATCTATGACCGCAGGTGGTCGGGCCTTTAACTCGTCGCGTTTCGCATCGAGATCCACACGCCTCTGGTCTTCGAAAGCTTGCACTTTTCCTCTCAGTGTATGCCTCCACTTCGGCCGATCTTGTGCCGAAGTCTGCCACCAGTCCAGTGCGACGGTTCAGGAAAATACATTGTATCACTACTAAAAGGTAAGTTCACTCACTGGTTTCAGTGACAGGTATGAGGTTCCCCATAGGATCATACAGTTCCACTGCCGTGAGTCCAACGTAGTACGCATCGCCCCAGGTGGAGAATATGCTGATTTGCAAGACGAAGCCTGTGGGCGCACTCAGTTCTCCAGCGTTGAAGGAGAGCTCTGGGTAGTCTAGTTCTTTTGGATTTTCTAACCTGAAATGGGAAAATTGTGATAACTACAAGATGTAGGATTAATTGGAATTTATTAAAAAATGTTAGTGGAAATAATGTTTTACCCATCCTCCTAAATAACGGCTGGAGGGTAACAACAGCGTTTGGCGTCGATTAACAGGTCCACCTTAGCTAACAAATTAAGTAGACATCTAAAAAATTATTCTCACCGGTATTCAGCCTGCAATATCGGGCGGGTCTGAAGAGGGTTGCCATCTAGGGAGATGCGACCGTGCTTGGCACCGACGTTAGACAGGTTGGCTTTATAGTAGAAATCTATAAAGAAATGTTCCTCACCGGTCTTCAGCCTGCAAGTCCAACTGCTGTACGTAATCATAGCAAGTATCTTTAGGGCTCCAGGGGCCCGCCGGAGCAATATCGAGCGGGTCTGGATAGGATTACCGTCTAGGGTGATGCGGCAGTGCTTGTAACCGATGTATGACAGGTCCACTTGGCATTGAAGAAGAAATTTAAAGGAATATTTCTTACCGGTCTTCATCCTGCAAGTCCAACTGCTGTACGTAATCGTAGCAAGTATCTTTAGAGGCCCGCCGGAGCAATATCGGGCGGGTCTGAAGAGGGTTGCCGTCTAGGGTGATGCGGCAGTGTTTGGCGATGTATGACAGGTCCGCTTGGTGCTGTAGAAGAAATCTAAAGAAATTTTCCTCACTGGTCTTCAGCCTGCAAGTCCAACTGCTGTACGTAATCGTAGCAGGTGTCTCCAAGGGCCCGCCGGAGCAATATCGGGCGGGTCTGGATAGGATTGCCGTCTAGGGTGATGCGGCAGTGCTTGTCGCCGATGTATGACAGGCCCACTTGGCATTGAAGAAGAAATTTAAAGGAATATTTTTTACCGGTCTTCAGCCTGCAAGTCGAACTGCTGTACGTAATCGTAGCAGGTATCCCCAGGTGCCCGCCGAAGCAATATCGGGCGGGTCTGGAGAGGATTGCCGTCTAGGGAGATGCGGCAATGTTTTGCCCCGATATACGACAGGTCCACGTTGGCGTTGTAGTTCCAGATGCGAATACCTGGAACAGGTCATTATGCTCGCTGTTCTAATATTCTTACAAAACTCGTGCACCAAATATCGCCAGAAGTCAGTAGAAATGTTGCATAAAACAGGCTCCTTCAGGTTTAGAATAAATTTAAATGGGCAATTACTGCCTTGGGTGAGACTCATGGCCTCTGGATCGATACTCCAGCGCTCTACTATCTTAGGGCCCCTCACATTTAGCAGCTCGCGAGCGTAGCGTCGGGCCAACTGTATGGAAAAAGGCCTTGCCATACAGTTGGCCCGACGCTACGCTCGCGAGACGCTAGATGTGAGGGGGCCCGTAGTCCCACAATTCGAATGGGCCGGAGCTATCTCCGAAGATGGCAAATACTATTTACTACACAGAAAATGCGGTCGCCAACTCACATGTAATCTCACTAGTTTCCGGTAACTCCATGACAATATGACAGAACATGCTCCCCGATACAAAATTCGTGCACCACATATCTTCAAAGTCCGTGGAGATGTTGCGTCCGTTGAAGAGGCTCTTGCAGTCCAGCAATTTGGAAGGATCTACGCGGTCTTCAGAGATGTGAGAAGTGTAGGCGTAGGCGCGGTGTATGTGGATGGTAGAGCTGTAGCAGAGGATTTCGATTCCTGGAGATGGAAAAAGGTATTGTGATGTTTTTTTCTTAGCTATAGGTACATACTGAAACAGATTTTTGAAGTTCGCATAAACATACCTGTTAGCCCTATAAGATTCCTCTGCCCCCACGTCGACATGAGCGTTATCTTAATCTTCTTGGCCACGTATTTGATCTCCTTCTGCTCCTCCCAGGATTCATTCAGCATCGGACTAAGCCTGTCCCTCCCATCTGCTGTTGGGGGCCTCATGTCGGCAGGGATGTCGCTGGGCTCGTTGTCCCGCATGAGCGCTTGGAAGTTTCTATCGTTGATCATTATGGCTTCGAGGATTGATGGATCTTTTGTGAAGAGGATCGTCTGAAAGGGAAATTTATATCTAAAACTGCATGCAGTCTCGAATGTCTTTTCAGAACGTCACATAGCTGGTGCCGCTTTAAATCCGAAAGGCATTTCAAGTAATGTAGTGAACTATATCTGCAGAGTATCTATGTCTAATTGTCGATGTCAATTACCTACAACAGCGGTTCTCAAACTTATTTTCTCATGGAACCCCTTTGGAAAGCAAAATATCTGACGGAACCCTTAATAAATAAATAAAATAGTTTATAGCAACCTTTATTAACCCCCGACGCAAAAAAGACTTGGTGTTATAAGTTTGATTTGTCTGTCTGTCTGTCTGTTTGTCTGACTGTCAGTGAGTGTGTCTGTCTGCGGCATCGTAGCTCCCGAACGGATGAACCGATTTGGATTTAGTTTTTTTTGTCTGAAAGCTGAGTAAGTCGGGAGTGTTATTTATTTATTTATTTAAACTTTATTGCACAGTAAAAAAATGTACAAAAGGCGAACTTAATGCCAGAAGGCATTCTCTACCAGCTAACCTTTGGGCCAAACAGAGATCTATAAGAGCTTAATAGGTGCAGGAAATGTCGCAATGACGAGAAATGGAATGGAGTGTTCTTAGCCATGTTTCATGAAAATCGGTCTACTATGTCGCGGTCGGGGTTTTTTTCAAAACTTTAATTTTGCGGTTTGGTTACATTCATAAGTCTTAATCATAATAGTAAAATCTAATCACTAGATTCTAATGTGAGGTATTACATAGAACTGTTTTTATTTTTACAACTGGTGAATCTTTAGTTTTACGGAATAGAGTTGAAATCGCATATCAGTCAACCAAAATTCACACGGAGCCCCCAGAGAGATTTAGCGGAGCCCCAGGGCTCCGCGGAGCACACTTTGAGTTTGGCTGACCTACAACATGATACAGCTATGTATTATGTCTACCAAAAGAAAATACTCTTTATACTCACGTCACCGAAAGTTGGAAGAAGGCCCTTGAGCTCGCCGCTCGCCCGAGCCACTTCGCCGTGGAATATGACGCAGTCATCCAATTTGATTTGCACTAAGCGAATCCCACGTGAAGAGTATATTCTGGACTTGTTATAGTTCTGAAAAATACCCTCAAATAAGCCGAAAGAGTTGAGAGATAACGCCTATTTCTAAACAAATATTGGAAGGAATATCAAACTATTTCTAAAGAGTCACATACCCAAATTCTGAGCAAAGCAATAGTAGCGCAGTTAGCCAAGAGTAGACTAAGAACTACGGGTGCACTTCTCGGTACTTGAGTGGTCCAGCAATGTCGGTCGTCTCTTGTTCGTACCACTCCATCCACGATTGCATCGGGGCGACCGTGCTTGGTGTCGCCGGCTTCTGAATCCGTCCATACCTAAACAACACATAAAGACGACTCTTTGCATCATTCACAATAAAATGACGACAAAATTAAAGTGAGTATCTTCACGAGGAACTTTCCTTAATGAACCCCAAAAGGCAGCATATGTTTTTTAGGGACCTAGGTCAAAAGTTTGAGTGGAGTGGAGTCAGACGATATTGTGATGCAATGCGAGATACTTGGGTAGGTACACAGTTACTGATATGAAGTCGTAAAAAAGGGTAACTTACCTTTTCGATTGGCACTGGTTGTCCGTCCGAATTAAACAGCTCTATTCCATTCAACCCAACCAAGTACTTGTCCCCCAGTTGGAGTATATCTTCAATTCAAGCAACCTGCCTTCAGGCAGTTCTGGTATCACAAATTCGCCCTTCAACCATTCATTCGAACTTTTAGTGTCGGTATTTCTTGAAGACGACATGGAACTTAGTGATGCAGGTTTCTTTGGAGGATTTGTGGTGTAACTTGTGTATTTTTTGAGTGAGCCTGTGTGAATGCTTGATGATGTATCGTTAGATTTTGTTCGGCCTATTTTGATGTCTTGTTGCCCTGTGAAGTAAACCGAATTAAGAATCAAAGCTTATAGGAAGGAGAATATAATACAGTCGATATCCATTGTCCAATTTCCTCTCATAGAAGTCTGACTGAATTAACCCAGCTCAGTATTGCGGACCTTCTAGTGAAGTAAAGAGCGTTCAATAAATCTTATCAACTAAACCGTACCAGGGACGTATGACATCGTTAAAGTCTAGTGCGCCCTGCGATGGTGTGGCGTCACATATCGACAGGTCACAGGACCTCTTAGATGAACCGCGATAATCTACTAGACTGTTCTACTTACTCGCCCCAAGTATGACGTCGTTAAAGTCGTGGTCCTCCCTGCGGTGGCGGGGCGTCACATAGTGCGGGAGCAGGTCGGACAAGAAGTCGTTTGAAGAGCCGTTGCTGTCGTCCCAGTCTAGAAGACTGTTGCGGTACTTTCGTCGGCCGTTCTGGGTGTACCCTGAATAGATAAAAGGGATAGAATAGAAGACAATGTCATTTTATTCAAGAACTACTGAACTAAAATTAAGTAAAACAACAGATAGGTATTATAGTACTCAACTAATATCCCCTTGCAATTTATATTTTCATCAGTCATGGCCTACCTTTACTGTACCGAACGGTGCCCGCGGAATGGGCCAACGGCTGCATTTGAGGTTTGGTTAGCAAATCCATTGTGGTGTCCAGAGAAGTTCTTCTTGTTAACCTGCGAGATGAAATGCTTCGATGTTTTCTTTTCTTTGGCAAATCTTATTTAAACACACCTATTTGGAATAGGTGGGGGAAAATAAAAGTACTTGTATAACCTTGGAAACCGTAATGTTGGTGAATAAATACATAGTTTGGTATACTAAGGTCTAGAAATATATAAGATGATAGGTAAGGATAGTTTTTATTCATTCCAGCATCATCATCATCATTCTGCGAATCGGCTCAGACGAGAAGCTAAGTGATGAAATAAGTTGGGAGCTTACCAGCAAAGTTGTGCAAACATTCAAATAGATTCTGTGCCTCCCAATTTGCACACTGACTGAGTCTCCGCCTTACCTGAGATTCTGAGGCTTGCCATAGTTAATTTTAGACTTGTCGAGAGTGGGAGGCGATTCGTTGCTGTTTCTGATATGCGTCTCTTTCATCTCCCTGCAATGTGTGGAATGGTTAACAACGGGAAAACACGCTATGCCTGCGAACACTGCAAGGTTATTAGGGTGTGTCCACACACGCCAAATTTTTAGGATAGGTACATTAGGTACCTACATGAGACTTGAGGGACGCCTCTCAACGTGTGTGTATCTACCTAGTAATGCGCGAGCGGCAGGTTTTGCGGTCAGCCTAGTTGTTTTAGACCGCAGGTAAAGCGAAAGCAAATGTCTTCGGTTTAGCTTAGGGTTTTGTTTACAGTTTGTATGTCGGCACTCCAGTTACAGAAGTCGCATTCTCCTAATTTTTTTGGTGATTCAGTTTGTGGATTAGAGATAGTGAGCTTTCCAAACAAAACACAACTTTCTATAAGCTACTCGGTCATTGTCGCAATATTATATGTTAATCAGGACGATCCTGGATGTAGGCTATCGTCCGTTATTGATGATAAGATAATACCTATTACCCACTTAATATTGCCTTATCACATGAATAAATTATCTAATAAAAGCTCGCAACCCAAATATAATATAATACGCAAATATAGAAGTTCTATACATATGTTTCTTACTATTTTTGTCAAAAGCTCTATAAGGCACGTATAAATTTATTATAAGAAAACTGATGTGTACACTAGCCGTTTACCCCTAACGTCACCTTGAAACGCGGAAGTGGACCATTGTACTTAAATGACTTTATTGAACACAAAAACCAATACAAACACGGGGTCATTAATCATGTCTACACCACATTATAGACAATATTCTATAAATCATCATAAAACACTTTACTTGGTAATGTCTTCCAGCCAGAATGGTACTTCTCCGTCCTTGTCTGAATACCCAAACGCTTCCATCCTTTTGTGCTCCTGAGCCATTCTTCAGCCATCAGAAAAAATATAACTCTCCTTAACGAAGACGCAGTAAACGCATTACTATACTTCTACACTTAACGTTATAATTATAAATAACGCAACAATAAAGCTAACAAAATAAATTTTGTTACATAAGTAAAAATGTTGTAAGGGTTTTATGCCTGTTATTAATAATTTATTATCATTATTCACACTTGCCACTTTTGAAACATATTTTGCCGCTGTTTGTTTGACCTTGGTTGCTATAGTTACTATATTTTTTAAAAGATGTGTGGCTTTGGCAATGTGTAATAATACTGACAACTAGGGCGTATATTTTCTAAAATATTTATTATTTGTTAAAATAAAATAAAAAATTTCTTAAAATTTTAAAGCTAAAGTCTAAGTCACTCAATCTTTTAAAAACCGGGACCTATTTATAAGAAGAATAACCGATTTGAAGGCATCTTTTTGACGTGATAACGTCTAATAACTCGTTACTACGGGCAGCATGCACGAAAAAGATGACGTCATTGTCCCGTTTCGCAATATAGCTTTAGCGCCATCTATTGGCGCGCGTTGGAACTAAGCGGCTGATCGATGCGCTCGGTATGGTTATAGCGTGTGGCCTGAGTAAAGCACCACAGCTGGGACAGATGGCGCGCCCGTGTGTTGTTCTCGTTAAGCTGAGTTTAGACCAGCAAGTTATTGCTGCAAGTTTTGAGACGCAACTATAGGTAAGAGTGAGTGGCAAATATCTGCATCTCTTTCTAGCATATACTTCTGTCTCAAAACTTGCAGCAATAACTTGCATGTCTAAACTCAGCTTTACAAAATTAATTATTTTAATTTATACGACTTTTTACAGAACATATCCCGTCTGAACTCATCATAGATTTAGAATTATTAAACTAGATTGTGTAGTTGGGTCAAAAAGTGTGTCCACATGAGAGGTCATTGTTTGGGCTGGTGTCCCTCTCGCACTTACTGACAATGTCAACATTATTCAGTGAACGTCGTTTTTAATTATACAAATCTTTGATTTACAATGTAATTATTTTGATGCCAATAAATCAAAGATTTTTATAATTAATATACAAATCTTTGATTTATTGGCATCAAAATAATTACATTGTAATTACATTGTAATTATTTTCCAATTCTTTGAAATATATCGAAACCCTAGTTTGAATATAACACTAAAATAATATAAGAAGTTATAAAGTCAGGTAATATATATATATATATATATATATATAAATACTACTATTATGGCTCATTAACACTGGCCACACGTGCGAGAGGGACACCAGCCCAAACAATGCCCTCTCATGTGGACCGTTTTCGATCACGGTCACCTTTTTGTCTCAGTAATAAGGTTCAATTTAGTATGGCAAAAAATGTGATTCCGCTGTCCCCTGTCTTTGGAACTCACTGACAATGACATTTGGGCCGCTAAACATGGTACAATAGGGACTGAGCTCACACTTTTTTGCCATACTAAATTGAACTTTATCACCGGTGCAGAAAGGCGTTCTTGTCAGACTAGTAAAAGTTTTTGGCTTAACAACTCAATCTAGCTTAATATATATAAATCTATGGCATAGAACAACATGTCGGGTCCCTATATATAGGTCTAAGGTTTTATTTGAAAATTGAAATGGTCATACAATGCCAAAAATTGTAAGTATTTGCAATATTACTTTCTATTATAGTAAAACATATATTTTTTAAGGATTATAATATATATACGTATGTTTTTTCATAGCCAAATCTGGTCTGCTTTGGCAAACATTGCCATCATTGCGGTAAATGGATGGAGCGAAGAGCTTTGAGGAAAGATTGTAAGTATTCACTTCTGATAATTGTGTTAAAGGTTTTTTATCTATCTACTCACACCAGTATTCCCAAAAGTTATTGGCAAATCACTAGAAAGAGTGCAGAGGAAGTTCTGTAGGCACATTTACAAACGACTGTACGGATATTACCCATATATGTATCCATCTCTATTCGTAACAGGAATGGTTGGTCTTCAAACTCTAGAAACCAGACGGAAACTGCTGCATATTATGCATTACCGCCAACTGTTTCACCATAGAGTAGATGACGCATCCGTGCTTGAGAGAATGGGGCTGCAAGTGCCAAGAGCGAATGTGGTGGTTGGCATGCCGGGCGCGGTGCCGGCGCGGCGGCGGCGGCGCCTGTTCGCGGCGGCCGGCGCACCGCTTTAGCCCGAGCTGCTCTTAACCGCATCATGTTGGAGACAGACGATATTGACATATTTGCTGATAGTGTTGGTGTGTTTTACAGAAAACTCTTAAGGTTCATAGACTCTACACTCCTTAGGTGATTAATGTAATAACCATAGTTTAACTTTTAAGTGTGTTTGCTTTTATTTATGTCAATTTAACATGTACATAATTATATTACCACATAAGTGCTTTGGTGAAATACTGTTAACTTTTGTGTATTTTTAATAAATAAATAAATAAATAAAAAAACGTGAAAAAAGTCCCAGAATCGGGCCCCTTTTGCTATACTCTGACCGCCCCTGTCTATACTACTGTAATGTTTGACGTTATCACGTTAAACTACCGTCCGTAAACCGACTTTACAGACAACCAATTTTTTTTTTGTCAATTTCTAAACGAGTCGCTTCTGTCAGCCGTTCGCTACACGTTCATTTTATTTGCGTGGTCACATTGTGTATATCCTTTTCTATCCAATTACTTAGACGCTTTGCAAAACAAGGACGCGATGAAATGAGCTGTAGCTGTCATATCATGGTTAAACGTCAACGTGCGGCTAATAACCTATAAATAGCGTAGCCAGTCCAATATTGATGCTTAGAATTTTATCTTAAAACCTGGATATTATATTCGAAGTGCATTAAAATGTCCACGGAAGACCAAACTGTAAAACAGCTTGAGGAGCGAACTCGTAAAGCTGAAAAAGAGACGAAAGAAATAGAGGAAGAGATCGAAAAACTGAGTAAAGGTGATCTCAGTTACATTGGAGATCCCGGGCTTGACAAACTTCTGTCTGAAAATGAAAAACTCAAACATCGTCTTGCTATTCTTGAGAACGCTGTAAAGGCCGAGAGCTCTGCGGCTGGCAAGTCGACCACAAAAGAGCCTAGGAAGCGGCCCACTCTCATCACTGATATTAACTCTATAGAAGGCGCCATCTGCATACTAGATGAACTGAAAAACGTGTTCGAAATTGCTATTACCTCCGCATACCCTGATTTAGAAGATCCGCCAGTTGTAATTACCCTCTCAGGTAATAATCCAAAGTTTGGAGACTACCAATGTAATTCGGCTATGCCAATATCCCAGTTGCTAAAGGCTAAAAATATAAAAAGCAACCCAAGGGAAGTTGCTAACAATATATTAAATAAAACTCCAACATCACCAATTATAGAACGCATTGAAGTAGCCGGGGCTGGGTTCCTTAACATCTATCTGAACAAGAAGGTTGCAGAGCATGTTCTGACTTATATTCTTCGAGATGGAGTTAAGCCTCCACCAGTGAAGAGGCAGAAGATCGTTATTGATTTCTCATCTCCAAACATTGCCAAGGAGATGCATGTGGGCCATCTGAGATCTACTATTATTGGAGAAAGTATTGCCAGGATACTGGAGTTCTTGAACCATGATGTCCTCCGCATCAACCACCTTGGAGACTGGGGCACACAGTTTGGCATGCTAATTGCTCATTTACAAGACAAATTCCCTAATTTTAAAAAGGAATCCCCACCCATTTCTGATTTGCAAGCTTTTTACAAAGAATCTAAGAAGAGGTTTGATGAAGATGAAGTATTTAAGAAACGGGCTTACACTTGTGTTGTTCATCTGCAGTCCGGCCAGCCAGATTACATTGCTGCTTGGAAACTGATCTGTGAGGTGTCTCGACGTGAGTTCCAGAAAATCTATGACCGGCTTGATGTTACAATTATTGACCGAGGAGAATCATTCTACCAGTCCAGAATGTTAGTTGTAATTGATGAGTTAAAGCAGAAAAATCTTTTAGAAGAAGATGAGGGAAGATTAATCATGTGGGGAAGTGAAGATCATGAGGGAATACCCCTAACAATTGTCAAATCTGATGGTGGTTTCACTTATGACACTTCTGACATGGCCACTATAAAACAGAGGGTAGAAGAGGAAAAAGCAGAAAGGTTTATATATGTCACTGATATGGGTCAGTATGGTCATTTTGTGCTCATAGAGAAATGTGCTCGCCGCGCGGGTATTTTAAAGGAAGGCCAGAAATTGGAGCATGTAGGTAGTGGTGTTGTATTGGGTGAAGATAAAAAGAAGTTCAAAACCAGGTCAGGTGACACCGTCAAACTTAATGATCTCCTCGAAGAGGGCTTGAAGAGGGCTCTGGATAAGCTGGTTGAAAAAGGACGGGATAAAGTACTGACACCTGAGGAATTAAAGCAGGCACAGGAGGCTGTGGCATATGGCTGTATCAAGTATGCTGACCTGTCTCATAATAGGGTGAATGACTACATATTTTCATTTGACAAAATGTTGGATGACAAAGGTAACACTGCAGTCTATTTACTGTATGCTCTCACCCGCATCAGATCTATTGCTCGCACTGCCCAGGTCTCCACTGAGGATCTGTTGGCTCAGCTGGAAAAGTCTGGCTTCAAATTATCTCATGAGGCAGAGATCAAGCTTGGTAAAGTACTTCTTAGATTCCCAGAGGTAATCCTCAAGGTATCCAATGATTTGTTCTTGCACACACTTTGTGAGTATTTGTATGAGATCTCCTCTGTGTTCACTGAATTTTATGACAAATGTTATTGTGTGGAGAAAGACAAAGATGGAAAGATAGTGAAGATCATTTATGAAAGGCTGATGCTTTGCGAAGTCACTGCCAGAATTATGGAAAAGTGTTTGAGTCTCTTAGGTATCAGAACAGTATCTAAAATGTAAGAGGCCTAGATGCTCTTAATTTAGGTATTTATTGCGTGAGCTTTCAGTAATTTTAGGAGTATCACAATATTTTCATTACATATTTATGTAACATTTTTACAATGCAAGTAAGAATAAAAGACTAAAACCATTGTAAACTTTATTGAGTTCCCAAAAACCTCTACAAAACTATACCTGGTTGTTATCAAAGGTAACATTCACGGAATAACTTGCTACACTAAGTTAGGAAATCATACAGAATCACTGGGAGAGATTTCTAATATTGAAATATCCAAAGTACTATGGAGTATGCACCATCTTACACTATAACAATTAGATATACCATACATCAAACACTTCACATTAAGGAGACTATTTCTTCTATAACATTAAAATGGCTGTATTAGTAAAAACTATTAGATTCTATTGGAAAATAATTAGAGTTGAATCTAAAAACACCTTATGTGAAGGGGCTAAGGAATGCAATATATGGGGCTTGTTTCACCCTCTATTTCACATGTGACAGAATACACACAACATGTATAAACAGCATACTCACTACTAGGGTACAAAGTTCATAATGAAGTTGGAGTTTTACTGCTGTAACATGTGAAATTAGGCTAGTCTACATACATACAGTCGTGTTCATAAATATGTGTACATTTCTTCACCTTAACCACAGTATAATAAAGAGTACTATCGTACAGTATGGCCACTCCTGCTCCCCGCTGAAAGTGCCACCCACCCCCTCTCGGTTACCTCACAGTTACCGCCTGTCAAAAACGCGAACAGTCGACCCTATCATATTTCACTCATACTAGCATAGTACGCGTTCATCTACACGAGCTTAGACTGTGTGCTAGGAACGCGCCTTTTTCATATATTTGATCGCTAGTGTCCGAGGTGTGCCTTAACTCATTGCAATAAGGTAAAAAATGTACAGATATTTATAAACTCGACTGTACAAATACTTTAGTAATAAACTTCAAATAATATATTAAATAAAACTAATAAATAACCGTTTGTAACAATCCCATTCCATATCTTGGGAAGACTTAACAACATTTTTTTTACAATAAAGAGCCATAACTTGCGTTTTTAAAAATAAACTAATTTGAAGGGATCTAAAAAACTGGAATTTACAAACGGTACTAAAATATAATAATAATCAATAAATTATTTGTATTATGTATCTTTAAATAACCACATTTTATTTTAAATTTCAATATAGATTTAACCAAAATTAATGAATATTTCATATACATACTTGTAATTATGGAGAATATAGTTATAATCTAAACCCCAGTACTATTTAAAGTTATCATGAGTATACCTTAAATAATAAAAACCTGTTCTGTTGAATGAATGGTGAACTAGTAAGGTCTATTTTAATTTGCCCCTATTTACAATGGAAGAAAATAAAATAAATATTCTTAAACAATAATTTGCACTCTGTTTAGGTAACTAGTGATTTGAGAACGAACTGTTTTCAAATGTAATGCAAGCAGGAATAACAAACAACCTTCTATGTATAGCATAAGACATTGTATTGTAGTGTCATCCCTTTCAAATCAGCCTTTTGAGGGTAGATTTTGTTTATATTTATTTAAATACCTGTAGGTAGATACGGTGTTGCCGCTTTTTAATTTCTACTCTCTTTTGCCAGACTATTTTTAGCTGCAATGCAGTGCAAGGAGGTATAATAAGTACGATACAAGTGCGGAAAAAAAATCCTTTTCGCACGTGTATCGTACGACGTTTTCAGTACAGATGGCTCTGAAATTTCGACCTGATAAGAAATTAACCACTTCTCGCACTAGTGCGTAAAAACACCATCTGTAGTGAATATACATTATGTGCACCGATAGCATACTAAAGTCTGGTAAAAGAGTAGAAAGTGAAAGTGGCAACATTATAGAGCCGTCCTTCTAATCAATAGCCATGTGTGAGAAAACGGAACGACACTACGGTGTTGCCAACTTAACCTTGCTTGTACTGCAGTTCAAAACATTCATCACGATGTAACTAGGAAATTCATAAACCCACTACCACTACATAATTACGAAGAATCGTTCAATTATGAAAAATCGCTACTTAACATTAGGACAAAATTTAGGACATTGAATCCGTAAACCAATACCAATATGTGGTATAATCATTTCATACAATTTTGTGCAGTTTTAATAGTAATTCGTATTATAATACCAAATTACCCTGTTACAACCTTGAATAACCGGCAATATATATTTAAATTTAGCAAACTTATAATAAAATATAAATGGCATTAACATTCCAATTAGTACCTATCTGACATGTCGACTGATCATTTATTACATTCATGCAGTTATCTGATATAAACGATAAAGTTCAATATACCTGCAAGGTATTTCAGGTAAAATAATGTCCAAGTTTTCCATTAATATTTCAAGCAATATCGCAAAGTATAAGGTCTTTTTAACAGTGTCGTAATAAATCTTAACTTCACTTAAACAACAAACTGGAATGATCTCTCACAGCCTGGCAAAAAAGAGTTAGATACAATTAAAGTGGCAACATCGTAGTATCGTCGGTTTCAAATCAATTAGTGTAATCAAAGTATATAACTCCGTATAGACAGATAAAGTCTAAGAAAAAAACGTACCTCAGTACCATGTAGAAAAAGGTACGGTGGCCTACATGGCATTACACCTTTAGGGTACGCTCAGCTAGATGGCGCTAATATTCATATTTGACATTTTAACACATATCAAGCTTAATAATATGGGCCAAATTGTCAAAACTGAGGTTCAAAAAGTTTTAAGCCTGTGCCAAGAGATGGCAGTCTATGCACTGTGATTACCTGATTACACATTTTATTTTGACAGTAACTCTCTATAATACTCGATCCTCTTTGGTGTAAGGAAACGGGACGCGAAACGGGAAACGATGTTGCCACCTTTTAATTTATACTATTTGCCAAACCGTATAGTTGTTATTAAGGTTCACTCTCAATGGCATGAGCTACAAACGACGATGAAGTACAAGTCGACATGTGCTGAACGTTGCATTCAGTCAGATTATGAACACATCAATCTATAACATTCGAATTCAAACACTAATATCCTAGAATTTCTATAGGTATTAGAAAAAAAAACATTAACTACCAATTATAATCATTCTAACATCCTGGGCACATAGGCAAGATGCTAATCGTTTTGGTTCCGTAACGAAACGCAAAAGTCTCTATCATCACTCTTCTGCGGCACGTTCGCTATGGAGCGTTAACGATTGATACATTGTCTATGCAGGCTAATCTGTCCCTGCTTGCGTTTCATGACACGGGCAAGGACAGCATCCCATACACTTTGTTAAACTATCAATACGAGCTCTGTCCGAAATACTATACGTATGTAAAGAACGTACATACAGAATTCTTACAAATTTCAATTAAAAATAAACATTGGCGTACGTAAAATGGCAAACATATTTTATATACATATCTATCGTATTTTGTAGACATTCTAGTAAATATTTCTTACTTCTATTGCTGACTCGCACTAAACTTATAATTTAACTTATTATATAAATTACTCAAAATTGCTAATTTCACACATTACATTGCCAATTACTCTTAAGTAAAAGATCGAATTAAATAAAAAATATGCACTGTATTACAAAATAAATTCAATATAAGTAAATTCTAACTAACACAAAAAGTCAAATTAGAATTTCCATGTTTGAAAATATTTACGAGTCCTTGTATAGATTACTCCATATGAGAGATAATTTCGACCTCAGCAGCTGTGACCCGGGTGGCCGAGCTTGGAAATAGGCATCTGCCGCGATTGCAGAGTACGCTGGTTCGATTCCAGCCTCAGGCATTAGAGGCCATGGTCACTTTTTCTTTCATATGTGTAACTTTTTTCGGTTTTAATCAATATAAGTAAATCACAGTTTCAATCAATATGCGATTTATTGCAGCAAATAATATGATCTAGATTCCTGTTTACATTTAAATCTTCATTTCTCTGATGTTCAACTCAACCAAAAACAACTATTACTATGGACAATATTCATAAAGATATGCCCAATTCGTATTTGTCACTTTTCGTGGATGTATTTGCGCTGCCTTTTCTTTCCTTTGACACCTTTTGACTTCAAAATATAAATGAAAATATAATTCGCCAAGTTTTCATCTAGTTGCGTGAACATCAGTTTTATTGTTTTCGAGTGTTTAAGGGTTGTTATCTAAGTTGTAACATATATTAACATGAGATCGCTGTACATATTAATCGTAGGTATGTTAGTAAAGGATAAAAAATTTAATTACGTTATTTACGGTTTGACTAAATAAAAAGGGTTTGTTTCATTGACAATTTATAGCTTGTACAGTAAAACTGTCCAAAATAATAACACGTACATTTTCAATGACTTGGCAGTATACTGTGCAATTAAAGTCATTAACCAAAATGTACTCTGCCACAAAATTTGTCAGCAAAAAAGGCGCCATATTAAAAAAATTAAGGCGCTAAAAAGATTACTCTCCAGATAGTTGAGTTTCGCGCCTTTCTACTGACAAACAGGGTTCGCCAGCGTATGCGTATGCGATCGATGATCAATAGAGATACAAAATGCATACCTAACTGGGATCCGGTTGCATAAAACCGTCTGGCGCTTACCGTTAAAGCGTTCGTTAAATTTTATTGTACAGCGAGAAGTTCCATAGAAATCTGCTGAGTGACGATGATGTGTCTGTCAAATGTGGTTGGTGCAACTGGCCCTTAGTATCCATTGCGCACGTTAAAAACTTCGCAGCCATTTTTTCTACTTCCATCTGAGTTACGTAAGTTCGCTTCTATTTGAATGGACAAGCTGGGGCTAAAGATTAAATATTATCCATTGCTTTGGCAGCACAGATGCCCGCTTGTCTCAACAGAAGCTTCATTGTTTTTAACTTAGCATACCTATGTTAATCGACATACACATATTTCTTAGTAACATATGTAACTGCCAATTGTGCCAATGATTAAAAAATAACTTAGGAATCTTATGAGATACTTAAATAAGTTTTTCTTCTAAATATCGCATAACATTTTCAAATTTCAGTAGAAATTTATATAACAATTCAAAAGTTTTCCGTAGCTAGGAAGAAATGATCCAAGAACATTTTGGAATTCATTAAAGATACAACACCAAATAACAGACTTCATTTTCAACGATCGAAGATGTTCTGGAAGCGTTCAGTTCAGACTCCAAAATACACTAAAAACTGCACGCGAAACTGTATCCGGTCTTATTAGGGTTACCCCAACAGCCAGCTGGCAAACTGGGTATTATAATGTCGCAAAAATATTATTAAGAAAAGTTAGTCGTTTCTTGGTATGAATCTGTTTAAAGAGAATATTAAATGTTGTTCTGAGAAAAGAAAGGGAAGGGCTAAATCATACTTTATATCCGAAACGCAGAAGAGCGTACTTTTACTATTTTTCTCAAACATAGCCAAGTTCTGTTAGTATTAACATATCACCTAATTTAAAAGCAAGACAATTGGGAACTAAGTAAACACCTCATAATCATTTAAAATATTGAGCAACTCCTTAAAAATACAAGCATTTAAAATAAATAAAATAACATAACGATTTGAACCTCCTTAAGATTAGGTACATATTTGATACATACACACACATCTAGACCTACCCTACACATACCAAGGAACCTAGGGGGATCCACATTGAGGTATAAAAAGACTGAAAAACTGGATCGTAGGTATAAGGTGTATAAACGTTTCTAAAAAACCCCAATACATCTATAAAAGGGATTGGTCTCGAGATTCAGAGATTCTACGAATACTACAACAATAGTACATGTTTTAACAATATTTAACAAAATATACAGACGATTCGATCGCTTATAGTTTATTTGGCCTAATGTGCCGTCGGTTGACGGCGATAAGGTACTGTGAGTCATACGCCAACTGCTTATTTGCTATATGTTAAAGTACTGAACACACTCCACTACTCGACGAAACTTTGGAAACCCATATAATATCTGTATGAAAATCGAAATTTTTCTGATATTTCTGTAAAATTTTTGGAAAAGGAATGTAGTACCCAAAAAGTGATGGATACCAATTTATGTATTTCTTCACTAGCGAAAATATAACTAAGTTTTTATTGAATGAACATGTAATATATGTACCCAATTTCAGTAAAATAAAATTATTATTAGTAATGATTATTGTTATTCAGTTATGTAATTTTAATCGTGTGACCACCAAGGTGTCAGATCAAAACGTTGAGGCAGGAAGGCGTACGGCTCATAGCGAACATTGGCATAGCTACACCTAATAGAGAGGATAGTCTTCCATAAACATGTATATGGTATGCTACCTTATTTCAATAAGGTTTTCAATCGCATACAAATTTACGAGTTGGTACAGTCACCATCTGAAATATCGAAGCAGGCAAACGGGCCTCAGCAAATATTGGAGCACACGTAATAACCAAAGCGTTAGTGCGTTGTCACATATCCGATCCGATATCGTATACATGTTAAAGACCTTTGTCATTTATTCCTCCATCCGATAAAAGTAGCCCAGCTCGTAAAGTGCGTGTTCAGATATTTATGGACACTTTGTCCGCTTCAATATATCTAATGGCGACTGCGCAATGCCCTAATGCCGCAGATAGCTGCACAAAGATCTCAATGGCGGCATTATACGCCAATCAACGAGAGGCTTGTCCTGACGATTTGCTTGCCTTTTTGCTCCAATCAAGGTGGCCCATTGTGTCCATGAATGGAGCGGGGAGTAGAAATTCGCAAATAAGCGAAGAATAAGATTAATGAAGATTTTAGGACACTTATTTTTCTATTTACACAAACTTTTCCAAAGCTCGTATAAGTTCTTATTTGAACGGTTTGAACTCCATATTTTATTCAATAAAATTCTCAATTTTAAGTGGAAAAGAATATTTGTCATCAATTGTTGGGCTCAACAATGTAGGTAGTAAGCAAATTCCGTGATCGCACGTATTTTTATTAAAATAATAATTTGTACTAATAATGGCAAAATAGAATGGTAGGAACATTGGGAGGATATAAAAGATTTCATTCCGTCATGAAAATTCCATCGAAATGTTTTATGAAAAAAAAAGTGACAGAGGCCCAAATAGTGACGATCAGAGTGGGCATACTGGGCATAAGGCAATTGTGCCATACTGTCTATGATCTATGTGACATTGAGTGTACTCCTGTCAATTGGCGTTTTAATACTTATAATCCACGGCGTCCTAAAATAGTCTAAAGAGAGCTGACCCGAGATTCAATAGGTTAATAGGGCAGTCGTCATTGTTTTTGAGCAGAGGTGGCGAAGGATCATCAAAGTAATGTAAATTTGAGTATGTTTCTAAGTGTTAATACGAACAGTGAGCGGAGAAATTATGAATTAATTAATTGATAAATTCGCCATACATTTTTGCAGCAGCTCACTGTACCGGAGGCGCGAAGGGATCCTGCAATCGGACTAACACATTCTGTGCCGAAAACCCAGGGGCGCCAGATAAGGTATTACAGAATAATATGACAACCATTTCCGCGACCCGGGGGTCTCGTTTGGCTAGGTGGCAATGAATGTGTTGGCAAGAACACTGGCCAGAAAAATTGGCGTTTGTAGCTGGATAACATGACGATCCTCTTATGGCCGTCACTATTTGTTGACTGAACCTCGTCGATTGGCGTTCATACAAACATAGCCTATAAAGAGAGTTGTTTTGAGATTCAATTGGTAGGTTAATCTATAGGTTAGGGCAGTTCTTCATTGTTTAAGTTCAGGGAAGAGATGGCGTAGGACCGCCAGGAAATGTACCCTGGCAAGGAGCGCCGAAAATGTACAAGATGTGAAGAAAGTTCGAGTTCTTACGGAAACAACTTCGTGAAATGCTCCTTGAGCCCTCACTGAACTGACTGAACCTCGTCGATTGGCGTTCATAAAAACATAGCCTAAAGAGAGCCGTTTCGAGATTCAATAGGTCATAATCAATAGGTTAGGGCAGTCTTCATTGTTTAAGTCTAGGTAAGAGATGGCGCAGTATCGCCAAGCAATGCACCGTGGCTGCCAGCGCGACGAAGATATGCCAGATGGCGTGCGCGAAGGGGATCCGGCTGTCTGACTTGAAGAAGAAGACGCTGATGAGGTACAGTATGCCGCCCTAGCTTTAGGTCCGACATTGCTGGGAAGTGGTGCTGGAATAGGAGAAACATTTGTGAGTGGTTATACATACGATATACTGCTAGCTAGGTCAGCTACCTACTGGCAGCTGTGGTCGGTTACGTATTTTCAGCGTATCTTAAGTTGGACGATGCGTAACGACTGGATATATATCAAGATATATATATCCAATATATATCCAGCGGGGTTCGATGATATATAAATATCCGATATTTATCATTTGTTTATAAATATTGCAATACAAAAATGGTTTTAAAAAACGTAACATTGTTAAAAAAGAGTTTTTTTGTGTTTGTTACTGTTTTTCTACTAAATGTTATGTTTTTCAGTAGAATTTTCCTTATCTGAAGTTGTATTCATAAATAATGCAACTAAATAATACTATGCCTTTCATACAAAATGGATATATATCAACTTTGATATATATCCGATATATATCATAAATATCCGATATTTGGATATTTACTATAAATATCGGATATTTTCGAACCCTGATTGTATGCATCTTAAGAATAACCTGTCAATGCTTTACGGCAGGCTATAAAGTGGAGGTTTTTTGTCGGCCATGGACACCATTTATTAGCTGTCGATTACACAATAATCACTCAAATCTGATAACGTCCTAATGTTGTCAAATCTGGTACGTTTTAAACCTAATCGTAATCCAAATGAAGGTAATGATGGATAGTCACTTATCACGAACGAATTCAAATGATTACTTACCTGTTAGGTAAGCAGGTATCTATCTACTATAGTATTTATCTAAACATTTCAAGTTTTTTCCACAAGGGATTTTACCACAATCTTGTTACTACATGACATGACCGAGGCCAGAATTGAAGATATTGTATGTTTCGGTTGAGTGATGTGATAAAGATGACATTGTGAGTTAAGAGGACAGTTTGTCAAGTTTAGGACTAAGTACTATGTAGAAAATTAGAAACTTATTTTATTACTTAGTGAAATAAGCACATAATTAGAAAACCAAGGCAATGTGCATTAACTATCATGTTACACAAAAAGTAATTCAAAAATTCAATAAGTAGACAATACAAAAAATGAAACAATTGATTAAGGGTAAATATGTATACTTTATTAATTAGAGAACTGGCAGGCAAGTACGGTATTGCGCGATAAATGATATAACATCACACACACTTACAAATAGTGCGATAGGGACGGCCTCATGTTTTATCCTTTATATACGCCAGCACGGGAAGCATGGTCGCGCGATAGACGATAAAACATCAGGCCGTACCTATCGCACTACAAATAGTGACCATGCTTCCCGTGCTGATTGGACAAAATTTTGGGGGTATTGTCGTCATTCCACAAATATTATTATGCCTATACATATTATTGTATGATTGGTAGTAAAATAATATTATCAATGGAACTTATAATTAATTCCGTAGTAAATTTCATTCGCGAGAAACAAAATTCTGAAGGCCGATTGATAATAGAAGTTAGTTTTTACGGATTTTCTCTGTATCCAAATATGCAAGTGTTTTATTTCAAAATAGCGGTAATACGTAAACCGGGACAGAAACAAAACTAAGAGACGTAGAAGATAAACAAACAAAGATAACGTCTAATATTAGACATACTGAAATAAATATTGTGAAGTTACAAGTGCATTTTTATATCTTTTAGTTAGTCACCAAAAACTACTGAATCAGGTCGGATTTTAAATATGTTTTTACAGAAAAATTTTTTACTAGTGCAAGAATGCGTTAACTGAATAGCATAAACGTCACAGACAAAAGAAAAGCGTTCATCTCAGGCATTG